>NC_057811.1:439818227-439844786 GCF_018294505.1 Triticum aestivum | reverse complement strand
GGCGGCGGCGGCGGCGGGATGGGAGGAGAAGGGCAAGGACGAAGTGAGTAACGGGCGGGGGGGTACCGGCCGTTAGTCAAGTGCCCTCTTTGCCGTTAGCCAGCCTTTGCCGTCCGCCTTTTTGCCTCTTTGCCGTCTGCTAGCGGACGGCAAAGAGGTGGGCCGTTAAGATTTTTTCAAATGAGCGGGGGGTGGGGGCCACCACACTCTTTGCCGTCTGCCAGCGGACGGCAAAGATTCTTTGTCGTCTGCTGGCAGACGGCAAAGAGCTGGCTGATGGCAAAGAGCTTCTTTGCCGTCAGCCTTTTCCTTGCCGTCTGCCTATGTGTAGCTGATGGCAAAGAGCTTCTTTGCCGTCAGCTAGCAGACGGCAAAGAGCTGGCAGATGGCAAATTAGCTGATTCCAGTAGTGGTAGTCTTCGATTGCAATTTTTTGTTGGTAGCTTGCAAAGCTGAGCGCTCGGTGAGTACAATAGTAGTCTCATTGATGAGACTTCAGATTTGAGCCATCTACCGGAAGGAATAAAACAATACACCCTGTATTTATTTACAGAGGGAGTAGTACATTTTTTGTGCAGTTTGTCTAATTCACATCTAGATGTTTTCCAAGGATGTCACATCTAATTTCCCACAAATAACGTAGCAACAAGGAACAAAAAAAGCTGAGACAAGAAAAAAATAGGCCACACACATAGTGGACATGAGGTTAGATGTGACATAACTATGTCACATCTAGATGTGTCCTAGACGGACCCTTTTTTGTGACATGCATTACTAGATATTGCTAGTCAAATACTAAATCCAGATGGACGTGGTAGTACTACTAAATCCAGACGGTGGTGCTAGTACTAGTAGTAGTACTACCAATGTACTGGCACTGTACTACCCGATTGTCAAATTATTACGTGTTGCTCGTCGCAGTGAAGTGACAAGACCCTGCGCCGGAGATGACACCTGAGTATAGGCGCCGTGTTCGGCATAACATAGTCAGCCTCACCGTCTGCAGTCACTATCATCAAGGTTGTAGAGCTAGCCTACTTACAACTAGCCGTGTTGGACATAATTTCCCGTGCATAGATGCCCGTACATTGCACGGAATACCAAGATTGGGGGAGGACGGCGCCGGCAGCGGCCATCGCGCCAGATTTTTCCATGGCCTTCTAGATGTGGTGGCGAGGAGATAAGGCTGATTGTGATAGACAAGGAGTTGTTTGTAAATAGGGAACAAGTGCGGGCATCTTTGTGCAAAACTGGAGAAGTTTGGTTTGTATGCGTCAGATCTAGATCCGACGGCTATTGGTGAAAGATGGCAGGCACAACATCATCACCAACCCAGGACCTCTTTAATTCGCAGGATTTTGAAAACGCAGGAATGGGACATGGCAATATTACAAGTTTCAAACTGATATTACAAATGTTAGGAGTAATGCTGCACCTACGAAGAGGGAATCTAGGAAGTTTTCGTAAGAATTTTCTTTACTTTAGGTGGATGCAGCATTATCGTACAAACTAAAATCCACCGCCCTGACAAGTCACTAATGGGCAAATAAATTTTCGAGTCTCCGGCCACTTGATGTTCAAAAACAAATTCAGCTTCTGCGGAGACTTTGTCATTTAGGCTTAGACGTTTGCAGTGATCAGCACGCCATTCATTGTTGTGCCAGAGAACGCCAAACCTCATTACCTTGAGCACACTTGCCTCCAGAACAAAGAACCTGACCAATTTAATCTCAGATGTGCTGCCTCGGTAGTCGATCAAATCAATTTCTGTAAGATGGAGATCAAGGCATTCGATGAGATTGTTATAGTGCAGCACATTTTTCACTTTCGCGTCTTTTTATCTGCAAAAGAAGAGAACATATTAGAGCAGCTGGCTGTATAAGATTGTCGTGTCATCAAGAGGTACCAATATCATTCACTCATACGATAGGGTTGGCTGGCTAGTGATATCATTCACTCCCTCTCTCTCTCTTTCTCTTTCCACTCATTTACCTAGGATCATGTGAAGAGCTTGGGCATTTGTTGCCTTCCACTATGTGGCCGATGCCATATTTCTCAAAAGTATGCCACATAATACGCATCAATGTCAAATCAAAAGATTTTGGCACCGCTCTCAAGATGTGAGAGAGTTGGCACCGCTGTGCACACAGACCCACATGTATAAACAAATCAATCAAACCAACTACACCAGCCTCTCACTCTCCCAAACAAGTGTTTTTTTATTGCCTCAGTCCTCTCTCTCTCCCACGCAAGTGTTTTTTCATTGCGTGAGTTAATTTGGCACTGGAGCAAAGTAGGTGATCCAGATTGGGGCACCAAGTGAGCAATGTTGGGACATCGATGCCAAATGCATCACAAGTGAATTTGGCATGTGTTTTGGCCTACATAGTGGAGGGTCGTTATAGCCCACTTTTGTACTACCTCGTATTTAGTGTAAAATTTTGACCATAGATTTACCTAAGAAAATGCCAATGCATGTCACCAAAAATTATACCATTTGAAATTATGTTCAAATACGAACCCAACAATATAATTTTTTGTGACATGCATTAACATTTTGTCAGTTAAATCTATGGTCAAATTTTGATACTACAAAATAGGGAGAGTAAACCAGGACGGAGGTAGTACTTGCTCTTAGGGTAACCATAGAGTTACTAGTCTAAGTTACTTTCCACTATGACTATCCTAGGCTACTATAGTAGTACAACAAAAAAACGATGCAGGTGATCACGTGAGAAAAAATACTAAAAACATTTCTTTCGGTGCAGTGCGTAGATGCAGTTTTGAACACTACACTTGTCATCGTAATTTGGGAAAATTACGAAAAAAGTTGAGGTACGTTGTGATTACCGTTTACTAATAGGAAAGAAGTTTCACCTCGATTAGTAGCTTCTCCGTGCACGGAAAGCATGTAAGGAATCCAACAACTTGATCCAGATTGGGGCCGATAGATTTTATTGCCAAGATCTTCACTGTGCGCATAGACTGGGTCAAGCTTGTGGGAATCATTTTCTGGAAGACGGTCGTAAATACATCAAGAAGAAAATTAAAAATGTAAATTTCAAGAAGACAGAGAAGAAGATGAGTGTTGTACCTGAACGATTACGGATCCAATAAAGAGTTCAGAGAATTGGCAGACGAGTACACCAACGCCGTCAATTTCGGTGCATCAATGACCCTGATTTTTGTTGGACCTTCTAGATCAGATACAAGCAATCTCTCAAGGAAAGGTGCATTCTCAATGACCATAATGTGGAATAGCTGGAGTGATCTCTTCCCAATTGATGTATTGTTGCGGGGCCAGCAAGACACAAAAATCCATCGGAGATTC
This sequence comes from Triticum aestivum, assembly GCF_018294505.1. Classification (NCBI taxonomy): domain Eukaryota; kingdom Viridiplantae; phylum Streptophyta; class Magnoliopsida; order Poales; family Poaceae; genus Triticum; species Triticum aestivum. Next base: position 439,841,455 of record NC_057811.1, on the reverse strand, counting down.
GTTAAGGCGATGTGGAGGCTAATGAACCCGTGGATCTGCTCAAGACGAAGGTACTCGAGCGCAGTACAGCTGTGGAGCAGGTGCTCCATAGCCTGCTTCGATATGCCAATGTCGAAGAGGTCGAGCTGCTTGAGTTGTGAGAGAAGAAGGGCGGGCGCGGCATTAATCTGGGGAAGATAGCTGGAGCTGAAGCTGGCATGGCGCAGCATTGGCGTGTGGCGGAGCGCGGACGGCGGCAGAGAGCGACATCGTCCAGCTTCAAAGCTGAGCTCCTCGAGCTGATCTAGGGCGGGGGATAAGAACCACTCGTTGAACTTGGCTTGGACCATGCAGTTGGTACAGAACATGCGGATGTCAAGGCGTCTGGGTGGCCCAGGGTGCGATGAAAGGATCTTGGAGACTGCGGCCATGCGCTTGCAATCCCCGTCGCAGAGGCAGCTGTCGACGGTGAGGTTGAGGGGGACGCAGCGCCAGAGGGGGAGCCACCGCCGGGAGAGCAGGGCGGTCCGCACGGCAGATTTGGTGGGGAGGAGGCTGATGATGATGAGCAGCATGTCGTCGGGGAGGCTGCTGATGAAGTCCAGGCTCGCCGGATGCGGTTTTGGCTCGAGCCGCCTCTGCTTGTTGGCTGCCTCGCCGTCCATCTCAACCGGCGGCGACGCCGGTGTACACGTGTGCTGGTCTGTGTTGTGTGCTGGCCTGCTGGGTGTGCGCGAGTGCGTCCTTCTGTGCATGCCGCCGCGTAGTGGTGAATTGTGCGCGAGTGCGTCCTTCACGCGGAAGAAGTGTGTCCTCAATGCGCCCTCAATTTACTAGCATGCGGGGTGCTACCCCGAGTGGTTTCAACTTTGTTTACTTCACCGCGTGTCAGATGGGCCTCTAGTTTACTTATTTTCACCCACTGCCACATGGGCCAGCACACGAAGATAGTGAACACGAGCTGACAACGCAGCATGTGGACTGGTTGACCGGTCAACTAAACAATATACTGAGCTATACGTTGACACAGTGAGCGTATAATCCGTCGGTATAGAGAGTTTGAGTGAGAGGGGAGTCCCGTGAGAGATAGCAGAGAGAGAAAGAGCTACTCCCTTCGTTCGATAATGTAGTGCCAACATTTTTTAAGTCAAACTTTTGAAACTTTGACCAAGTTTATAAAGAAATTACTAATATCTACAATACCAAAGATAAATGATAGTATGAAGTAAGTACATGTTGTGATGAATCTAATGATCGTTCCAGATGTAAATATTTTTCTCCACATATACCTGGTCAAACTTTTCTAAGGTTTGACTTTTCAGAACATCCATATGCTGATGGACGTGAGAGAGTCCCTGACTAGAGAGAGAGAGTGTGTGTGTGTGTGAAATAGAAAGAGTGAGTGAAAAAAGTGTGTGTGCGTGTGTGAAAGAGACATGGACAACACACGATAAAAGTAGAGAAAAGGCGTGTGTGTCTTATGCAAACATATCACACATGCATCTTCGACAACGGAAGCAAGGTGAGGAGATAGTGTGTGGTTGTTTGCAACCGAGAGAGAAAGACCCCTAGCACGTGGCCAAGAGGGGTCTGACAAACAAGGGAGAGAGGTCGAGAGAGACGTACGGAGAAAATGCAGACATGGGGAGGAGAGAGTGTATGTTTGTCATAGAGAGATCCCCTGGAGATCGTGATGGGACTACATGGGTGGGAGATCGAGTGACAAGGTGTGTGCGAGATAGAAGATACCCCAAGAGATATCGAGATAGACGTATGGATGGAAGGAGACAATACGTGTGTTCCTAATGGCTAGTGAGAGATAAGCATACATAGGGGGGGAGTGCGTGCGCCTATGATGGAGTGAGGGATTATGGTACTTAGGGGGTGCGTGTCACATAGAGAGAGAACAAGGGCGGAGAGTGTTGGATGGGTCTATACGTAGCGCGAGCGAGACATGTGTATGTGTGAACCAGGGAGATATAAAGTTTGAGAGAGATAGAGGAGCCCCGATAAGGCTGAGTGGTGCATCAGATAGCTGAGAGGGGGAAAGAGATATTCCATCCGCTCGATAATGCAGTGCATGTAAATTTTTTAGAAGTCGAACTTTGGAAACTTTGATCAGGTTTACGCAAATGTTATTTATATCTACAATACCAAAGATACATCATACGAAACTACATCTCATGATGAATCTAATGGTATATGTTTGCCGTTCTAGATGTAAATGTTTTTCTCCACGTACATGGTCAAACTTTGTGATGTTTGACTTTTCAATAAATCTATATGCTATGGACCAAAGAGAGTGCCTAAGTTGAGAGAGATCAAGTGCGTGTGAAGGAGAATGAGTGAGTGTGCAAAAGGAGTATGGGTGTGAAGGAGAAAGGGACAACAAACGATAAATTAGAGAGAGTGTGTGTTTTTTCGTTTCTTATGCAAACATATCACGCATGCATCTCCGAGATAGAAAAGCGAGGTGAGGAGACACACGAAGATAGCTAGTGCGTGATTGTTTGCAACGGAGAGTGACACCCCTATAACACATGTCCAATAGAGGTCTGGCCAACAAGGAACAAAGGACGAGAGGGACACATGGAGAACATGGACGCATGGGGAGGGAGAGAGGGTGTGTTTGTGATAGAGAGATCCCCTCGAGATCGTGAGGGGACTATATGGGTGGGAGATCGAGGGAGGTGCGTGCGAGATAGAAAGATGCCCCGAGAGAAATCGAGATAGACCATGCACATGTTTGTGATCGAGACTAAGATTAGCTAGTCATATACATATAGGGGGGCACTGTGTGTGCCTACATTTGAGTGAGAGAGATATGCATGTGTATGTGTGACCCAGGTAGATGGAGAGTTTGAGAGAGAGAGGGAAGAGCTCCGAGACGACAGAGTGGTGCGTGAGAGAGTTACGGGCAATGAGCCAAGGAATTTGTGTGTGTACGACGAGTGCACCCAAGATATTTAGCTTGGACTGGAGAATCATACATAGTGTGCGAGACAGACCTATAGATGGAGTATATATGAATGCGAACTAGAAAGACCCCCCCACACACACACAAAGAGAGAGAGAGAGAGAGAGAGAGAGAGAGAGAGAGAGAGAGAGACGGAGAGAGAGGGAGAGGGGCCAACAAGGTTTGTGTGTTGGATGCGTGCGACAGAATTGAAGATTGTCGGCGAGAGAGAGAGAGAGAGAGCAGGAGTCCGGGAGAGGGGGAGGTCGCGTTTTATGCATCAAAGACTGATATAAACCATGTTTCGGTATAAACTTGCATTCAAATATTTAAATTGGAGAACATGTTGTCTGCAATCCACATGAACGGAGATATGCGTATATCAAACAAGGTCATTAATTTGACTCTCAACATGTTCATGGAGTACTATAATATTGTACAACATGCTACTCGATTGAGGTGTTCAATGTTGGATTTAGTTCACTATTTTGACCTGGCAAACGAGATATTTCATTGAATTGAGATATATCATTTTGGGTTTGATTCCCGTTTTTGAGTGGGTCAACTATTTGTCATATAATAAATCGCTAGCAACGAGCATGTAAAAACACATTACTCCCGAGCATCATCTCTCCATCTAAAAAAGAAGTGGCAAGCTAATATTTCAAAATTTGATTCGAATCGACTTGGTAAGGTAGACGTGGATGCTCGTTCTCCCAAAATTTGAATGAACCGTTAAACACCCTCTGCTCGGTGGAATTCTCCCGAGCAAATAAATGGGAGACGCGAAATTACCGGCCTATGTGGGACACGCATCAATTGGCCCGTTGTACATCGAGGGTAGGTTCGTAACTTCATCCAAGCGCGCCTTCTCCTTGGCCGAAATGACATGTGCCGAATAATTCATAAACGATGGTCGGCAAAACACCCTCTCCTCGCCCGAATAGCTCGCGCCCACTATTTCAAAACACGCTCTCCTCGCCTGAAATCGCTCACGCCCACTATATTTCAAAACACGCCCTCCTCGCCCGAAATCGCTCGCGCCAACTATATTTCAAAACACGCCCTCCTCGCCCGAAATCGCTCGTGCCCAGTATATTTCAAAACACGCCCTCCTAGCCCGAAATCGCTCGCACCCACTATTTGGGAGAAGGAAAGTTACTCTACTATCCCCGACCCTCAGTACACAGACCCAAGCTAAGAAGCCTAAAGGCAGGGGTAGAACTGTAACTCCCCCCCACATTTCAGACAAGTGCGTCCGTAAGACATGGTTCCCCCTCCCAATTCCCCATTCATACCTCGAGGGCACCAAATCACCTTCTCCCCGGAAGCTCCCTTCTCCCGAGCCGCGAAACCTCAGCCCTCCTCCATGGCGCCCCCCACCGCACCAAATACACAGCCCCCTCCTCTCTATTCCCGGAGACGTTGTCCATTTGCCGTCGTGCACTGGGCCGTGTGCCTCTTACTCCGTGCTGCCGGAGCTGCCTCAACGACGGCTGCGTGAACCGTACCGGAGCCGATTCACCGCCGTTGTTGTTCACGGTGCCGGAGCGGCTCCAACTTTGGACCCGTCCAGAGCCCTGACGCTGCTTCCCCGTAGCCGTCAACCATCGCGACATCTCTACTTCCCTGTCGCCGGTAGCCACCGCAATCGCGCCGGCCTTACCGACTAGGCAGCTGGAGCTGCCTACTTCACCGGGCCGCCAGATAGGTCGCACCCTCATCACAAATCACTTTATATTTAGGTGTTAGTTGTCTGAATTTTTATTCTAGGCCAATCGATTCCCAATGGGAAGCAGCACCCCTCGAGCCGATGGAGCTCCTAGGCTGCCAATTGGCTGGTGTCTAACGTAAGGGTGCGGGGGCGCAAGTTCGCCGCGGAAGCAGCGCTTAGATGGCTATCTTACCATTGCGTGTGTTGAAGGTACTGCCACCGCCGGATCTGGATGACGGCGAGCCTTTGTGGATTGGCCCGGGGGCGGCGCAACCACGGCAGTGCGGTGGGGCGGGGAGCGGGGTTTTGGTCGGGGCCACAGACGGCGGAGGCAGGCTGCTCTGCCGGTGGTCGCTGGCTCTTCGGGGAAGATTCCGAAAAGTGTCAACTGGGAGGCACAAGGGGGCCATCAAGCCATCCGGCGTAGATCGGACAGTACCAAAATAAAATAAAATCGTGTGACCGCAATTTAGTCTTCAGTCAACAGACGTGTGACCACTCTCATACCTTGCTGTTGATCTCTTAGGGTATTTCTTCAAATCAAAGAGATGTGTCATTCTTAACATTACGTGTTTTCTGCATCTTCAGCCACACCGCCTTCCGACTCACCGCAGCTACTCCAACAAGGGAAGCATGCACCAGAAGGGAACTATAGTCCCCACTCAACAGTTCCCTGCATCGAATTCGCATGCCCGACATGGACAGCCACAACAACTGCAGGGCCATCAACAAGTCAGCACATGATGCTCACTCCTATGGATGGCGGCCAGATAGGTTGTACCCTCATCTTACTTGTGTGCAACATTTATGGCTTTGTTATTCATCTAAGCATTGAAAATAGATTATCACATTTCACTGTATATTCATGCTGATCTCTTACGAGTCTTGTTCAGGAGTTAAGGCATAATTCAGCTAAGAGACTTGTTCTTTAGGTAACGTTGTTCCATAGTTATCATCCATCAGCCAATGCTATCCCACAGGCTGGTGATTATAGTATTATACCACTTCTAGTATAACCTATTTTGTTCCTTAATACTTTTGTGTGCCATCTAGTTAATCTCGAGTACAAACGATACATATTATGTATCTTTCATCTATGTTCTCCCTTTAGTTTTTGAGACATGTTGCTGCTAGTTAACCCCAGTCCTACTATTTATGTCGTCTCCTACAGGCACTCATTATATAAATCTAACTACTAGTTGTCTTCCATGCATGTCAGATATAATTGAACACACTGATTTATCCACAAGAACCTCACGGAGCAATGTAACGGCCAACAAACTTGACGTCAATGATACCCAATATGATGGAACATGTAAAGGCAGTTCTTCAAAAAACTTGCAGAAAGATGATGAATCCTATTCACCCCATAAGGTCCTTTCTCTAACTTGGCCCTTGATATGGGTACAACATGCATATAATGTCCTAGAGTGCATCTAATCTGTTGCAATGCCTTGTGCTTCGCCTGATGATCATGCATGTAAATATGGCACGCTTTCCTATCTTTCAGTACCTATTCCATTAATGATAACATGTTTTCAAATTCAAGTATTGTCATTCTACTCTATCGCAATGCCATCTGCTTAGTTTGGACATCATGCTTCTCAATATCTTATGCATTGTTATTCATCAGTATGTACTTCATCTGTGTACCATACCATGTTCTTTTTTACATTGAAGTGTTGTTCTAGTGGTCTCTTGCAATGCCATCTTGGTTTCCTAATCATACACGCATATGCTGCCTTACTATTTTTCTGTAATGTATTCTGCTAGCATACAGTTTTACATTCAAGTAGTGTTTTTTTACACTGTTGTCCTGTCGTATCCCTAGCTCATACATCATACTCCCTCCATCCGGATTACATGTCGCGGAAATGGATAAAACTGGATCTATCTAGAACTAAAATACGCCTAGACCCATCCATTTATTTCCGGATGGAGGGAATACATGTCAATATGTCATGCCTTTCTATTCTTCAATACCTATTCCATCTTTGCTGTAGCATGTTTTATAATTGAAGCACCATTCTTCTATATAAGGCATGCAAGGGGAAGACAGCTATGTTTGAATCTGAAGGGTTACAAACCAGGTCTTCGCAAAAGATCCAAACGCCAGGAGATAATAAACCAACTCCAGTTTTCATATATACTGCTCCAGCACAGACCCAACTCCCACTGACAATAAGCTGATTCCAGTGGCCAAAGAACTAGTCCGCTCCAGTCCAGCAAAAACATGTCAACTCCATTCTAAGAAGCGTGTGCGTATCCTCGCATCATGAAATTTTATAGCATTTTGATCATGTTTTCTACATGTTTCTTACCGATCTCTCTTTTAGAAAATAAGCTTAAAGGATAGAAGAGTTTCTGTACTGGGATCGTATTCGAGGAAAGTATCTTGCGGGAATTCTCTGTGCTCCAATGCTGATGTAAGTACCTGCTGTATATCACTATATTTTTACATCAGCATGTATTTTGTTAATCGGTGTGAATCCAACCTTTATCTGATCTAAATTCAGTAGTAGAAAAATGTTAAAGGCGACAATGTTGATTGTTGTAAGGAAACTGTCTGGTAGTACTGCATACTGAGCTGCATGAGTGTACTATCTCATATCATGAACATTGCTGAATTGTAGTGCTGCTCTGGTTGCCCATTCATTTATTGTGTCAATGTTACTTTCGTATTACCTTACCTGGCTGATGATCGATGTGCCATATTGTGTTAATTTGGTGTAGGCTGGTGTGGTCTGGTTGCCCAAATGTTCATTGTGTCAATGTTGCTTTCCTATTATCTGACCTGGCCAATGATAGCAATGCTAGTGTGTTAATTTGGTGCAGGCTGTTGAAGATAAGAAGACAAACTCTGAAAACAGCAAGGCAACCCCATTGTTTCTTTCCAATAAATCTAGGCCAGGTAATATGGCAATAACTCAGGATTAATCTGTTCGGTTCCCCTCCTAATTTATGTTATGATGCAGTGGTTGAGACACTCACCACTATCAATAATACAAGCCTGCCAAAATCGCCATCTGAATCTGTTCAGTTTCCTCTATCTCGAATGCAACGGAAAAAATGTATGTTTGTGAACCAATTAATGGCTGAAGCAATGATGGAAATGGTGGAGGAATCAGAGCTGCACATTCGTGCGCAACAACAACTGATCAATATTTTCAGAGACAGTGTAGCAAAGCAGCAAGAACTTGCCCACATGCTTATGGGCGTCATCCACGCTGAGGTTGCAGATTGTGACGTTGTAGATCATTAGGTTCTATTCATTATTTGCACTGGCATCAATCTTTGATTGCCAAGTGGATGTAATTTCCTGTAATATATGCTGGATGTGCAACATTTTGTCGTACCTTTGCTTGATCGGTTTTGGTCCTGTGCATAATTGCTCGTCGTAATGGGCTCAAATTATCTAATTGGGCCTAAAGACATGTACGAACTTTAGTGGGCCCATTAAGTTAATGGGCCGTTACCAGGCCGAAAGTTAATGGTCGGCCCTCTTACCTCCCGGGTCGTTAACAGGCTGACATCGAAGCGGGCAACAGGTGGGCCCATTTGATTTCAGGGGTCGTTAACAGGCCGTTACTAAGGTCGGGCTACATATGGCCCAACTATACTGTGGGCCTTTAGCAGGCCGAAAGAGACAGCGGGCTCGTACTGGACCATGAAGAGCATGGGCCGCTAAGAGGCCGAAAGTCAGGTCGTACTGTAAATGGCCCAACTGTGTTGTGGGCCTTTAGCAGGCCGAAAGAGAAACCGGACTGGTATTGGACCATGAAGAGCATGGGCCGTTAAAAGGCCAAAACTCAGGTCCGACTACAAATGGCCCAACTCATTTATGGGTCGTCAACAGGCTGAAAGACACACTGGGCTGGGAATTGGCCCAACACTTAAATGGGTCGCTAAAAGGCCAAAACTAAGGTCCGACTACAAATGGCCCAACTCATTTATGGGCCGTCAACAGGCTGAAAGACACACCGGGCCGGAAATTGGCCCAACACTTAAATGGGTCGCTAAAAGGCCGAAAGATGTACATCCTAAAAATTGGCCCATGCCTTGAATGGGCCGTTAACAGGCCGAAATCACATCGGGCCGATATTGAGCCCAAATATATAGTGGGCTGTTAATGGGCTCGAACTGACGATGGGCTGCAACAGTGTCAAATCTTTAACGGGCCGTTGACGGGCCGAATTGGCACATCTCGTATGGGCCGTGGGCTTAAATGGACCTAACACAAGTAGGTCTTATATGGGCCGGCCTGCTAATTTTTACTGGGCCGGTCTTTTACACCGGAATGGGCCACTGTTGGGCCGTGCCACATGTCAACCTATCATAGGTGCCTCCTGTCCAATGAGTGAATGACATCTGTCCGAACGGTGAGCCGACACGTGTTTCCTTTGGCTAATGAGAATTTTACACGTGGAAAATCCTCATTGGTCCGGGTTGTTAACGGGTTATCGGATCCAAAACCAGACCCGATAGCTTAAATGCGACCCGTTACGGTGGATGCCACGTGTCGGTCACCCTTGACGAAAGCACTTTCATGACGCGCCATTTATCGTCATGGAAGTGGACACTTCCGTGATGATAATTTTGGTAATGTCATGGAACACTTCTACGACAGCACAGGTATGACTATCTTCATTCTGTCATAAAATCGTCATGGATGTACATGCATGACAGAAAACGTGACCTACTGTGACAAACACGTATCATCACGGAAGTGTCTTTTTTGTAGTGAGCGGCTGATGGATGCCAAGCAGCGGGTAAACTTCTGGACGTCTCGCAGTCGGGTGGGTCTCTCCATCCTTTCGATGGCCTTGATCTTCACAGGGTTGCACTCGATGCCGCGTTCTGAGACCAGGAAGCCAAGGAGCTGGCCGGCTGGTACTCCAAAGACACACTTCTCTGGGTTGAGCTTGATTTGAAAATGGCGCAGATTATCAAAAGTTTCCTTGAGATCTTCCAACAGTGTGCCGTGCATCTCCGTCTTCACCACAATATCGTCTACATAGACGTGGGCATTTCTGTCGAGTTGCTTGAGGAGGCACTACTGCATGCAACGCTGAAATGTGGCACCAGCATTTCTCAAGCCGAATGTCATGGTCAGGTAGCAGAAGACTCCGAATGCTGTGATGAAGGCGGTCTTCACGCGGTCGGCCGGGTTCAACTTGATCTGATGATACCCTGAGTAGGCATCCAAAAAACTAAGCAGCTCGCATCCGGCTGTGGAGTCTATCACTTGGTCAATCCGAGGCAAAGCAAACGGATCTTTGGGGCAGGCTTTGTTGAGGCTGGTATAGTCAATACACATGCGCGCGCCACTTGTTATTCTTCTTCAGTAGAAGGACTGGATTGGCAAGCCACTCTGGAAAGAACACTTCAATAATGAAGCCGGCTGCTAGGAGCCGGGCTATCTCTTCACCAACAATTCTTCTCTTCTCCTCTGACAGGCGGCGGAGGGGTTGTTTGACCGGCTTGGCATCCGCTCTGACATGTAGCTTGTGCTCGGCGAAATCCGTCGGCACACCGCGCATGTCCTTGGGGGACCATGCAAAGATGTCCTGATTCTCACGGAGGAAATCGACGAGCTCGCTTTCCTATTTGCTGTCAAGGGTGGTTCCTACGAGAGCGAACCACTCCGAGTGCTCGGGGTCCAAGGGGATCTTCTTGGTTTCTTTGGCCGGCTGGAAGGAGCCCTGGGTCTCTGACTCCTTGGGTTCTAGTGACAGGTCCGGCTGCTTGCTGGCCATGGCCACCACCCGGTCCAGGAGCTTCTTCTTGGCAGCAATCACTAGGGACTCGGCCAGCCGGACGCTGGCTGCGGCACAGGCGGCCGACTTCTTGTAGTCTCCAGCTATAGTGATAATGCCCTTGGTTCCCGGCATCTTCATCTTGAGGTAGGCATAGTGTGGAAGAACCATGAACTTGTTGGGGAACGTAGTAATTTCAAATTTTTCCTACGCACACGCAAGATCATGGTGATGCATAGCAACGAGAGGGGAGAGTGTGTACACGTACCCTCGTAGACCGAAAGCGGAAGCGTTATGACAACGCAGTTGATGTAGTCATACGTCTTCACGATCTGACCGATCCAAGTACCGAACGCACGGCACCTCCGAGTTCAGCACACGTTCAGTTCGATGACGTCCCACAAACTCCGATCCAGCAGAGCTTTGCGGGAGAGTTCCATCAGCATGACGGCGTGATGACGGTGTTGATCATGCTACCGACGCAGGGATTCACCTAAGCACCGCTACGATATAACCGAGGTGGAATATGGTGGAGGGGGCCACCGCACACGGCTAAGAGATCAATGATCAATTGTTGTGTCTCCAAGGGGTGCCCCCCTCCCCGTATATAAAGGAGTAGAGGAGGGGGAGGCGGCCGGCCAGGAGGAGGGCGCGCCAAGGGGAGTCCTACTCCCACCGGGACTAGGATTCCCCCTTTCCTAGTTGGAGTAGGAGAGGGAAAGGAAGGGAAGGAGGGACGAAGGAAAAGGGGGCCGGCCCCCACCCAATTCGGATTGGGCTTGGGGGGGCGCCCCCTCCTTTGCTCCTCTCCTCTCTTTTCCACTAAGGCCCAATAAGGCCCATATACCTCCCGGGGGGTTCCGGTAACCTCCCGGTGCTCCGGTATATTCCCGATCTCACTCGGAACCATTCCGATGTCCAAATATAGTCGTCCAATATATCGATCTTTACGTCTCGACCATTTCGAGACTCCTCGTCATGTCCGTGATCATATCCGGGACTCCAAACTACCTTCGGTACATCAAAACACATAAACTCATAATACCGATCGTCACAGAACTTTAAGCGTGCGGACCCTACGGGTTCGAGAACTATGTAGACATGACCGAGACACGTCTCCGGTCAATAACCAATAGCGGAACCTGGATGCTCATATTTGTTCCTACATATTCTATGAATATCTTTATCGGTCAAACCTCATAACAACATACGTTGTTCCCTTTGTCATCGGTATGTTACTTGCCCGAGATTCGATCGCCGGTATCTCAATACCTAGCTCAATGTCGTTACCGGCAAGTCTCTTTACTCTTTCTGTAATGCATCATCCCACAACTAACTCATTAGTCACATTGCTTGCAAGGCTTATAGTGATGTGCATTACCGAGAGGGCCCAGAGATACATCTCTGATAATCGGAGTGACAAATCCTAATCTTGATCTATGCCAACTCAACAAGTACCATCGGAGACACCTGTGGAGCACCTTTATGATCACCCAGTTACGTTGTGAAATTTGGTAGCACACAAAGTGTTCCTCCGGTATTCGGGAGTTGCATAATCTCATAGCATAGGAACATTTATAAGTCATGAAGAAAGCAATAGCAACATACTAAATGATCAAGTGCTAAGCTAACGGAATGGGTCAAGTCAATCACATCATTCTCTAATGATGTGATCCCGTTAATCAAATGACAACTCATGTCTATGGCTAGGAAACTTAACCATCCTTGATTCAACGAGCTAGTCAAGTAGAGGCGTACTAGTGACACTATGTTTTGTCTATGTATTCACACATGTATCAAGTTTCCGGTTAATACAATTCTATCATGAATAATAAACATTTATCATGAAATAAGGAAATAAATAATAACTTTATTATTGCCTCTTGGGCATATTTCCTTCAGTCTCCCACTTGCACTAGAGTCAATAATCTAGTTCACATCGCCATGTGATTTAATGCCAATAGTTCACATCACCATGTGATTAACACCCATAGTTCACATCGTCATGTGACCAATACCCAAAGGATTTACTGGAGTCAATAATCTAGTTCACATCTCTATGTGATTAACACCCATAGAGTACTAAGGTGTGATCATGTTTTGCTTGTGAGAGAAGTTTAGTCAACGGGTCTGCCACATTCAGAGCCGTATGTATTTTGCAAATATTCTATGTCTACAATGCTCTGTGCGGAGCTACTCTAGCTAAATGCTCCCACTTTCAATATGTATCCAGATTGAGACTCAGAGTCATCTAGATCAGTGTCAAAGTTTGCATCGATGTAACTTTTACAACGAACTCTTTATCACCTCCATAACCGAGAAATATTTCCTTAGTCCTCTAAGGATAATTTTGACCGCTGTCCAGTGATCTACTCCTCTATCAGAATTGTACTCCCTTGCCAAACTCAGGGCAGGGTATACAATAGGTCTGGTATACAGCATGGCATACTTTATAGAACCTATGACTGAGGCATAGCAAATGACTTTTCATTCTCTTTCTATTTTCTGCCGTGGTCGGGTTTTGAGTCTTTACTCAATTTCACACCTTGCAACACAGGCAAGAACTCCTTATTTGACTGTTCCATTTTGAACTAATTAAAAATCTTGTCAAGGTATGTACTTATTGAAAAAACTTATCAAGCGTCTTGATCTATCTCTATAGATCTTGATGCTCAATATGTAAGCAGCTTCACCGAGGTCTTTCTTTGAAAAACTCCTTTCAAACACTCCTTTATGCTTTCCAGAAAATTCTACATCATTTCCGATCAACAATATGTCACTCACATATACTTATCAGAAAGGATGTAGTGCTCCCACTAACTTTCTTGTAAATACAGGCTTCACCGCAAGTCTGTATAAAACTATATGCTTTGATCAACTCATCAAAGCGTATATTCCAACTCCGAGATGCTTGCACCAGTCCATAGATGGATCGCTGGAGCTTGCACACTTTGTTAGCACCTTTAGGATTGACAAAACTTTCTTGTTGTATCATATACAACTCTTCTTTAAGAAATCCATTAAGGAATGCAATTTTGACATCCATTTGCCAAATTTCATAATCATAAAATGCGGCAATTGCTAACATAATTCGGACAGACTTAAGCATCGCTACGGGTGAGAAAGTCTCATCGTAGTCAACCCCTTGAACTTGTCGAAAACCTTTCGCAACAAGTCGAGCTTTGTAGAGAGTAACATTACCGTCAGCGTCAGTCTTCTTCTTGAAGATCCATTTATTCTCTATGGCTTGCCGATCATCGGGCAAGTCAACCAAAATCCACACTTTGTTCTCATGCATGGATCCCATCTCAGATTTCATGGCCTCAAGCCATTTTGCGGAATCTGGGCTCACCATCGCTTCTTCATAGTTCGTAGGTTCGCCTTGGTCAAGTAACATGACCTCCAGAATAGGATTACCGTACCACTCTAGTGCGTATCTTACTCTGGTTGACCTACGAGGTTCGGTAGTAACTTGATCTGAAGTTTCATGATCAATATCATTAGCTTCCTCACTAATTGGTGTAGGTGTCACAGGAACCGGTTTCTGTGATGAACTACTTTCCAATAAGGGAGCAGGTACAGTTACCTCATCAAGTTCTACTTTCCTCCCACTCACTTCTTTTGAGAGAAACTCCTTCTCTAGAAAGGATCCATTCTTAGCAACAAATGTCTTGCCTTCGGATCTGTGATAGAAAGTGTACCCAACAGTGTCCTTTGGGTATCCTATGAAGACACATTTCTCCAATTTGGGTTCGAGCTTATCAGATTGAAGTTTTTTCACATAAGCATCGCAACCCCAAACTTTAAGAAACGACAACTTTGGTTTCTTGCCAAACCACAGTTCATAAGGCGTCGTCTCAACGGATTTCAATGGTGCCCTATTTAACGTGAATGCAGCCGTCTCTAAAGCATAACCCCAAAACGATAGCGGTAAATCAGTAAGTGACATCATAGATCGCACCATATCTAGTAAAGTACGATTACAACGTTCGGACACACCATTACGCTGTGGTGTTCCGGGTGGCGTGTGTTGCGAAACTATTCCGCATTGTTTTAAATGAAGACCAAACTCGTAACTCAAATATTCTCCTCCACAATCAGATCGTAGAAACTTTATTTTCTTGTTACGATGATTTCCACTTCACTCTGAAATTCTTTGAACTTTTCAAAAGTTTCAGACTTATGTTTCATTAAGTAGATATACCCATATCTGCTCAAATACTCTGTGAAGGTCAGAAAATAACGATACCCGCCGCGAGCCTCAACACTCATCAGACCGCATACATCAGTATGTATTATTTCCAATAAGTCAGTTGCTCGCTCCATTGTTCCGGAGAACGGAGTTTTAGTCATCTTGCCCATGAGGCATGGTTCGCAAGCATCAAGTGATTCATAATCACGTGAGTTCAAAAGCCCATCAGCATGGAGTTTCTTCATGCGCATTACACCAATATGACCTAAACGGTAGTGCCACAAATAAGTTGCACTATCATTATTAACTTTGCATCTTTTGGCTTCAATATTATGAATATGTGTATCACTACGATTGAGATCCAACAAACCATTTTCATTGGGTGTATGACCATAGAAGGTTTTATTCATGTAAACAGAACAACAATTATTCTCTAATTTAAATGAATAACCGTATTGCAATAAACATGATCAAATCATATTCATGCTCAACGCAAACACCAAATAACATTTATTTAGGTTCAACACTAATCCCGAAAGTATAGGGAGTGTGCGATGATGATCATATCAATCTTGAAACTACTTCCAACACACATCGTCACTTCACCCTTAACTAGTTTCTGTTCATTCTGCAACTCCCGTTTCGAGTTACTACTCTTAGCAACTGAACTAGTATCAAATACCGAGGGGTTGCTATAAACACTAGTAAAGTACACATCAATAACATGTATATGAAATATACCTTTGTTCACTTTGCCATCCTTCTTATCCACCAAATACTTGGGGTAGTTCCGCTTCCAGTGACCAGTCCCTTTGCAGTAGAAGCACTTAGTCTCAGGCTTAGGTCCAAACTTGGGCTTCTTCACTTTAGCAGCAACTTGCTTCTCGTTCTTCTTGAAGTTCCCCTTCTTCCCTTTGCCCTTTTTCTTGAAACTAGTGATCTTGTCAACCATCAACACTTGATGTTTTTCTTTGATTTCTACCTTCGCCGAGTTTAGCATCGCGAAGAGCTTGGGAATTGTTTTCATCATCCCTTGCATATTATAGTTCATCACGAAGTTCTAGTAACTTGGTGATAGTGACTAGAGAACTTTGTCAATTACTATCTTATCTGGAAGATTAAATCCCACTTGATTCAAGCAATTGTAGTACTCAGACAATCTGAGCACATGCTCACTGGTTGAGCTATTCTCCTCCATCTTGTAGGCAAAGTACTGTCAGAGGTCTCATACCTCTCGACACGGGCATGAGTATGAAATACCAATTTCAACTCTTGGAACATCTTATATGCTCCGTGGCGTTCAAAACATTTTTGAAGTCCCGGTTCTAAGCCATAAAGCATGGTGCACTAAACTATCAAGTAGTCATCATACCAAGCTTTTGTCAAAAACGTTCATAACGTCTGTATCTGCTCCTGCAATAGTTCTGTCACCTAGCGGTGCATCAAGGACATAATACTTCTGTGCAGCAATGAGGATAATCCTCAGATCATGGAGCTAGTCCGCATCTTTGCTACTAACATCTTTCAACTTATTTTTCTCTAGGAACATATCAAAAATAAACGGGTAACAACATCGCGAGCTATTGATCTACAACATAGATATGCAAATACTATCAGGACTAAGTTCATGATAAATTAAAGTTCAATTAATCATATTACTAAAGAACTCCCACTTAGATAGACATCCCTCTAGTCATCTAAATGATCACGTGATCCAAATCAACTAAACCATGTCCGATCATCACGTGAGATGGAGTAGTTTTCAATGGTGAACATCTCATGTTGATCATATCTACTATATGATTCACGCTCGACCTTTCGATCTCAGTGTTCCGAGGCCATATCTGCATATGCTAGGCTCGTCAAGTTTAACCCGAGTATTCTGCGTGTGCAAAAACTGGCTTGCACCCGTTGTATGTGAACGTAGAGCTTATCACACCCGATCATCACGTGGTGTCTTGGCACGAAGAACTGTCGCAATGGTGCATACTCAGGGAGAACACTTATACCTTGAAATTTTAGTAAGGGATCATCTTATAAAGCTACCGCCGAACTAAGCAAAATAAGATGTATAAAAGATAAACATCACATGCAATCAAAATATGTGACATGATATGGCCATCATCATCTTGTGCTTTTGATCTCCATCTCCAAAGTACTGTCATGATCTCCATTGTTACCGGCATGACACCATGATCTCCATCATCTTTGATCTTTTATCAACGTGTCGTCACATGGTCGTCTCACTAGCTATTGCTTTTGCAACTATTGCTATCGCATAGCGATAAAGTAAAGCAATTACGTGGCACTTGCATCTTATGCAATAAAGAGACAACCATAAGGCTCCTTCCAGTTGCCGATAACTTCAACAAAACATGATCATCTCATACAACAATTTATATCTCATCACGTCTTGACCATATCACATCACAACATGCCCTGCAAAAACAAGTTAGACGTCCTCTACTTTGTTGTTGCAAGTTTTACGTGGCTGCTACGGGCTGAGCAAGAACCGTTCTTACCTACGCATCAAAACCACAATGATATTTCGTCAAGTTAGTGTTGTTTTAACCTTCACAAGGACCGGGCGTAGCCACACTCGATTCAACTAAAGTTGGAGAAACGGACACCCGCCAGCCACCTGTGTGCTAAGCACGTCGGTAGAACCAGTCTCGCGTAAGCGTACGTGTAATGTCGGTCCAGGCCGCTTCATCCAACAATACCGCCGAACCAAGTATGACATGCTGGTAAGCAGTATGACTTGTATCGCCCACAACTCACTTGTGTTCTACTCGTGCATATAACATGTACGCATAAACTTGGCTCGGATGCGACTGTTGGGGAACGTAGTAATTTCAAAATTTTCCTACGCACACGGAGATCATGGTGATGCATAGCAACGAGAGGGGAGAGTGTGTCCATGTACCCTCGTAGACCGAAAGTGGAAGCGTTATGACAACACAGTTGATGTAGTCGTACGTCTTCACGATCCGACTGATCCAAGTACCGAACGCACGGCACCTCCGAGTTCAGCAGACGTTCAGCTCGATGACGTCCCACGAACTCCGATCCAGCAGAGCTTTGCGGGAGAATTCCGCCAACATGACGGCGTGATGATGGTGTTGATCATGCTACCGACGCAGGGATTCACCTAAGCACCGCTACGATATAACCGAGGTGGAATATGGTGGAGGGGGGCACCGCACACGGCTAAGAGATCAATGATCAATTGTTGTGTCTCCAAGGGGTGCCCCCCTCCCCGTATATAAAGGAGTAGCGGAGGGGGAGGCAGCCGGCCAGGAGGAGGGCGCGCCAAGGGGAGTCCTACTCCCACCGGGACTAGGATTCCCCCTTTCCTAGTTGGAGTAGGAGAGGGAAAGGAAGGGAAGGAGGGACGAAGGAAAGGGGGCCGGCCCCCCACCCAATTCGGATTGGGCTTGGTGGGGCGCGCCCCCTCCTTTGCTCCTCTCCTCTCTTTTCCACTAAGGCCCAATAAGGCCCATATACCTCCCGGGGGGTTCCGGTAACCTCCCGGTGCTCCGGTATATTCCCGATCTCACTCGGAACCATTCCAATGTCCAAATATACTCGTCCAATATATCCATCTTTACGTCTCGACCATTTCAAGACTCCTCATCATGTCCGTGATCATATCCGGGACTCCAAACTACCTTTGGTACATCAAAACACATAAACTCATAATACCGATTGTCACAAAACCTTAAGCGTGCGGACCCTACGGGTTCGAGAACTATGTAGCCATGACCGAGACACGTCTCCGGTCAATAACCAATAGCGGAACCTGGATGCTCATATTTGTTCCGACATATTCTATGAATATCTTTATCGGTCAAACCGCATAACAACATACGTTGTTCCCTTTGTCATCGGTATGTTATTTGCCCGAGATTCGATCGTCGGTATCTCAATACCTAGCTCAATGTCGTTACCGGCAAGTCTCTTTACTCGTTCCGTAATGCATCATCCCGCAACTAACTCATTAGTCACATTGCTTGCAAGGCTTATAGTGATGTGCATTACCGAGAGGGCCCAGAGATACATCTCCGATAATCGGAGTGACAAATCCTAATCTCGATCTATGCCAACTCAACAAGTACCATCGGAGACACCTGTAGAGCACCTTTATGATCACCCAGTTACGTTGTGACATTTGGTAGCACACAAAGTGTTCCTCCGGTATTCGGGAGTTGCATAATCTCATAGTCATAGGAACATGTATAAGTCATGAAGAAAGCAATAGCAACATACTAAATGATCAAGTGCTACGCTAACGGAATGGGTCAAGTCAATCACATCATTCTCTAATGATGTGATCCCGTTAATCAAATGACAACTCATGCCTATGGCTAGGAAACTTAACCATCTTTGATTCAACGAGCTAGTCAAGTACAGGCATACTAGTGACACTCTGTTTTGTCTATGTATTCACACATGTATCAAGTTTCTGGTTAATACAATTCTAGCATGAATAATAAACATTTATCATGAAATAAGGAAATAAATAATAACTTTATTATTGCCTCTAGGGCATATTTCCTTCAGAACTTGGCCAGAGCAGGTCGGACAAGCAGTGCATGATAAGGGTTCTCCAGGTCTCACTACAGGAATCAGCTACTTTGTCGTCTGCCGAGGCAGACGGCAAAGGCATGGAAGGAGGACGGCAAAGGCCTTTGCCGTCTGCCGCAGACGGCAAAAGGCGCCGACAAAGAAAGGATCGGCAAAGACCTTCTTTGCCGTCTGCTTCTCTACACGGACGGCAAAGGAGCCTTTGCCATCAGTGGCGGACGGCAAAGAAAGCCGATGGCAATAAATTCGCTGTTAGTCCGTTAGGTGGCTAACGGCAGTCTTTGCCGTCCGTGGCTGACGGCAAAGAGCATCAGGCCTTTGTCGTCTACCACTGTAGGCAAATTGACCAAATGGTCACCTGCCAGGAAAACAGGTGGTTGCCACGTGGCTTCTTTGCCGTCCGCGGCAGACGGCAAAGAGCCCGTTGCCGTCGGTGGCAGACGGCAAAGAGCCTGCATTGCCTCTTTTTCTGTTTTTTCTTATACCCAACCATTTTCACAACAAATAGATGATACATATATATTTTTCACATGGCAAGTTCACAGCAAACATATGAGATATCCAACACATATAATTTCATCATACAAGCATAGTTCCATCAACCATACATAGCAAGTTCCACATACATGCATCCAACCATACATATTACAATAGTGTCATCCTACCATACATGCATAGTTCATCGATACAAAAGAAAAATAGTTCATCCAAACAAGCACTCCATCTATGCAAGCTTCCGTGAAGCGAATGAATTCTGCAAAATGGGAAATAAGAAAGTTAGAAGAAGAAGATTAGAATAAGAAGACGAAGAAGAAGAAGAAGAAAATGAAGAAGAAGAAGAATATATGATATTTATGAGCTAATTTAGGTGAAATTGATCGTTTGTGAGCTAACATAGGTGAAATGGATCGTTTATGAGCTAACCTAGGTGAAATGGATCGCTTATGAGCTAACTTAGGTAAAATGCATCATTTTAGAGCTAACCTAGGTAAGATGGATCATTTTGGAGCTAACCTAGGTAAGATGGGTCATTTTAGAGCTAACTTGGGCAAAATGGATCATTTATGAGCTATGTAAGGTAAAATGGGTCATTTTAGAGCTAACTTAGGTTAAATGAATCGTTTATGAGCTAACTAAGGTAAAATGGATCATTTTAGAACTAACTTAGGTAAAATGGATCGTTTATGAGCTAACTAAGCTAATTATGCCATTTTTGACATAAGTAAGCTAATTACATGTCATTATTGAGCAAACCTAACTTTGGTCATTTTGGAGGAAACAAAGCTAAGCATAGATCGTTTTAGAGCTAACTTAGGTAAAATGGATGGTTTTGGAGGTCAGTAAGCTTATTAAGTCATTTTGGAGGAAATAAAGCTAAGTCTAGGTCTTTATGCATTTGTTAAGCAAAACACTAGAGAAACTTACCGTGATAATGGAGGTGTGGGAGCGGGCTGGCTTGTGCCGGTACCTGGAGAAGGATCGTGCGATGCTTGTCTGGAGTTACACTGCAACAAAGATCATTTCCAATGTCTCGTTAGCATGATGACACTCAAATGTTAAGGCTAGCAAGTAGTGTCCATTCAAATTAAACTCACCGTTGTCCCAGGAGCAATCACTGGCATCGGCGGAGAGGTCTGACCGGACTTCTCGCACACAGACTGCACATTTGGTTTTGATGACTCAGTCATACTAGTTAGTAATGAGACAAACACTACATGAATGTTTTGGCTAATCAGCAGAAGAAACTTACCACAAGGAGCTCGTACATTGCCCTTGCCTGCATGTCATTCTGTGCCCTCTCCTCCTCCAACATCTTTGTCGTCCTCTCCTCCAACTCCCGCTGCCTCTCCGCCGCCTCCGACAGAAGTTTCTCCGTTCTATCTCTCTCACTCTGTATAGCAGCCTGCAACACCACTCCTCGTTAGCATTTGTAATCATTGATGGAAGCGCACACAATGTAATGGAGAAAGATAGCTGAGTACGTATAACTAACCTTCAAGGCGAGTTGGACTGGCCGTTCACGAGGCCTTATCTCAGGAGCAAATCTCGACTGGCGCGCCTTGATCTTCGGGAGACTGCTAGGACAACGGATAAGTCCATCTCCAATGGCTATCGAGCCATGGGACCTCCCGCCACCAGCTATCATCACCAGCTCTGGATCAATGGGACCCTGGCTCGGGTTAAAGTCCTCCCCTTTCCTCGCCTTCCCTTCATCTCTATATTTCATGAGCTTGTCGTGGGAGGAGATGTTGGTGAAGTTGTTTGCATCATCGAGGTCAGATGGAGAGAATGCCTTGACTTTCTGGTAAGAGGCAGTATGGGCCATGGCATAGAGGTCGTACACCTCTGGCACCTTATCCGCCTTATTGTAGCGTGCCTGAAAGAGAGAAACAATGTAAATTAGTAATTAAAGCGCTCAAGCTAGCATGATGAATGAATTGCATGAATCATGAAGCAAACCACATACCCAGTTCCGCCCGAACTGATATAAGTTGGAGCTGCCTTGATGGTGTGGCACACCTTCCATTTGAGCACGTTTGTCCTTGGCCGTGTTGTGGACAGCTAGCCATTCTTTTGAGCACCACTCATTGACCAACACCTCCCAACAATCCATCCGATCCGCACACCATCTCGGAGGCGCCTAAGTTAGCAAATAGAAACTTGAGCACTACGGCTATGAATTACTAAATGAAGGAAGTAAGTACAAGGCCTTAAGAATTACCTTCATGTATTGCTCCTTACTCAGGAACTTCTCGCGGCACGCCGGCTTGGGCTTCTTGATACCACGCAAGGCGTAGTAGTCTCGAACAGCCTGCACCCGGGCCTCATGCCGTAAGTTCTGTAGTAGGCGCTTGCAGACGTTCTCGATAACATTTGCTGCCTCCTCCTCGTATCCCTCCTCACACTTGTAGAATGTGTGCAATCAAATGAGACAATATTGATTAGTACAATTAATAACTAGCTAATTGAAGATTTTTAATTGTGTAAAGGAGAAATTACCCAGAACTTCCTGATCACCACGTCTGCCCTCGTGTCGCACAAGACACCGTCGATAATCTCACCCGGCGGGCCAGGGCAGCCAAGTAGTGCTCCCAGCTCAATCCAAGCTCTGGAAGCCGACCCTCACCAGGCAACATGACAAACCCCGGGAAGTTTTGCCGGCAAAGCATTCCAAGGACGGAGTTGGGCCGGCGGACCTTCTCATTGTGGTCCCAACCCCTGCAGCATGACAAGGCCAACGCATTAGATATTTGAAGAAACGTGAATGCAGAAGGTACAAAAATATTAAATGCACTTACCTCTCCCCATCAGGGAAAATCAACCACCTCTGCTCGCGGGTCGCCGGCACGGACGGGAGCTGTGTACAACCACGCTGGTAGACGGTGCCCCCTCCTCCTCAATATTAGTCGGCTCCCCGTCATCATCAGCATGGCCACTCGGCCCCTCAGGCTGATCCGGCCAGGTACCCCATCCAGACGTGTGCTCGTCCGGGGTCTCGTGGGCCCAACTATCGTGGGCCGAAGGCCCGTGGACCCAAGGCTCGTGGACCGGAGTCCGTGTAGCCTCCTCCTCGGACGAGTCCACCCTAGCAGTCACGTGCTCGGCTGAAACAGCTGGGGGTGGCGGCGAGGAAGGCACCCTAGCAGTCATGTGCTCGGGTGAAACAGCTGGGGGTGGCGGTGAGGAAGGCACCCTAGCAGTCACCCTACCTCCTCTCCCGCGACCACGTGCTCCAGCTCCTCTCTTCTTCCCTCCCTTTCCTCGTCCCCTGTTGGGCACCGCGGTTGACAAAGAAGGGGTCGGCGGTGTCGCCATACTGTCCAGCAACGCTCGGCGGATTTCTGCGGGTGGAATGGAAGACCTCCCACCACGCGCCGATGAAGAAGGGGCCTCGGAGCGCTCCGGACCAGCGCCCACCATCTTTCAACACCTGCCATGACAAAGAGTAAACGAAATTAATACAACATAAAAAAATACCGACATGAATAATAATATATGATGTTTTTCATAACACAATCAAAAAATATATATGATGTCGGGGTC
>NC_057811.1:439810879-439817252 GCF_018294505.1 Triticum aestivum | reverse complement strand
CGGCGACGTGGTGGGGCGGCGGGGCGGCGGGGTGGTGGGGCGATGAGGCATCGGCGCGTGGGGGCAGCGGGGTGGTGGGTCGACGGGGCAAGCGGCGGCGGGTGGCGGGTGGCGGGGGCGGCGACGGGTAGTGGGGGCGGCGGGGCCTGTGCTCTGGTCGTCGGGGAGGCGAGAGGGAGAGAAACAGAGAGAAGGGGTGGGGTGGGGCTCGGCCGTTAGTTAGGTCACTTCTTTGCCGTCCGCCCACCCTTTGTCGTCCGCTTTGTTTCCTCATTGCCGTCTGCTAGCAGACGGCAAAGAGGGGGGCCGTTAAGTTTTTTCCAATTAGCTCGTTTAGTGGGGCCAGCTCTCTCTTTGCCGTCAGCCAGCGGACGGCAAAGAATCTTTGCCGTCTGTTTTCTGTAAGTGGACAGCAAAGAACTGGCAGACGGTAAATAAGCTAATTCCAGTAGTGTCTACCACCTCAAACCAAATTGCTTCACGGCGGAAATGATCCTTGTCTCCGAAGAGGACATCTATCTTGATCTTGCCGATTGGTGAGCAGGAAAGGCCAGGCACAATGCCGTGGAAGACAGTCCGACTGGGCTGGAGCTGCTTCACTTTGATGCTCAACTTCTCCATGGTATCGCGGTAAAGGATGTTGATGCTGCTACCGCCATCTATCAGGACTCGGGAGAAACGAGCAGCTCGCCTCTCTGTTGCAAAGGTGGCATCCAACACCAAGGCATAGGAACCCGGAGAAGGCATCACTTTCGGGTGGTCGGCTCGGCTCCAGCTGATGGGCTTTCGGACCAATGCATGAACTCTGGGACTTCAGAGGCAACAGCGTTGACTTCTTGGTGCTGCAGGCGCCGGCTACGCTTATCATTAGCCTGGCTAGTGAAGACAACGTATCCTCCGTGTTCTTCAGGGAATTCATCTTGGATGGCGCCGATTGTTGGACGGGCCGCCGGGTGCTGAGGAGGCAGAGGCGGCTGGCCAGCAGGCGGAGAAGGCAGCAGTCCTTCGCCCTTGGAGATTCGGGTGAGCCAGTGGCACTTCCGGGTTATGTGGTTGGACGTCTTTGCGCTGCTATGGAACTTGCAAGGAGCATCGAGGGTTTGCTCATAGGAAAAGGCAGGCTGCCAAGCCGGCTTGCCACCCTTCTGATGCTTGGGTAGGGGTTGCCCTTCAGGCTGCTGGTCTTCGACTGTTGCCACCTGCCGGCTGGTGGAAGCCGGCTGCGGGGCCTTGCACTTGATGTCGTTCTGCTGCTGGCTGCTACCTCTTGAGCACTGCGTTGGTTTTCCCTTGAAGAGGAAAGGGTGATGCAGTAAAGTGGCGTAAGTATTTCCCTCAGTTTTGAGAACCAAGGTATCAATACAGTAGGAGACCACGCGCGAGTCCCACGCACCTACACAAACAAATAAGAACCTTGCAACCAACGCAATAAAGGGGTTGTCAATCCCTTCACGGTCACTTATGAGAGTGAGATCTGATAGATATGATAGGATAATATTTTTGGTATTTTTATGATAAAGATGCAAAGTAAAATAAATGGTAATAGAAATAACTAAGTGTTGGAAGATTAATATGATAGAAAATAGACACAGGGGCCATAGGTTTCACTAGTGGCTTCTCTCAAGATAGCATAAGTATTGCGATGGGTAAACAAATTACTGTCGAGCAATTGATAGAATTGAGCATAGTTATGAGAATATCTAGGTATGATCATGTATATAGGCATCACGTCCGTGACAAGTAGACCGAAACGATTCTGCATCTACTACTATTACTCCACACATCGACCGCTATCCAGCATGCATCTAGAGTATTAAGTTCATAAGAACGGAGTAACGCATTAAGCAAGATGACATGATGTAGAGGGATAAACTCAAGCAATATGATATAAACCCCATCTTTTTATCCTCGATGGCAACAATACAATACGTGCCTTGCTGCCCCTGCTGTCACTGGGAAAGGACACCGCAAGATTGAACCCAAAGCTAAGCACTTCTCCCATTGCAAGAAAGATCAATCTAGTAGGCCAAACCAAACTGATAATTCGAAGATACTTGCAAATAACCAATCTACATAAAAGAATTCAGAGGAGATTCAAATATTGTTCATAGATAAACTTGATCATAAACCCACAATTCATCGGATCTCGACAAACACACCACAAAAGAAGATTACATCGAATAGATCTCCAAGAGAAACAAGGAGAACTTTGTATTGAGATCCAAAGAGAGAGAAGAAGCCATCTAGCTAATAACTATGGACCCGAAGGTCTGAGTTAAACTACTCACACATCATCGGAGAGGCTATGGTGTTGATGTAGAAGCCCTCCATGATCAATGCCCCCTCCGGCGGAGCGCCGGAAAAGGCCCCAAGATGGGATCTCACGGGTACAGAAGGTTGCGGCGGTGGAAATAGGGTTTTGGCTCCTGTTCTGATGTTTTCCGGGTATATGGGTATATATAGGAGGAAGAAGTACGTTGGTGGAGCAACGTGGGCCCCACGAGGGTGGAGGGCGCGCCCAGGGGGGTAGGCGTGCCCCCTGCCTCGTGCCTTCCTCGTTGATTGCTTTACGTAGATTCCAAGTCCTTTGGATCACGTTTGTTCCCAAAATCACGTTCCCGAAGGTTTCATTCCGTTTGGACTCCGTTTGATATCCTTTTCCTTTGAAACACTGAAATAGGCAAAAAACAGCAATTTGGGCTTGGCCTCCGGTTAATAGGTTAGTCCCAAAAATAATATAAAAGTGTATAATAAAGCCCAATAAACATCTAAAACAGAATATAATATAGCATGGAACAATCAAAAATTATAGATACGTTGGAGACGTATCAAGCATCCCCAAGCTTAATTCCTGCTCGTCCTCGAGTAGGTAAATGATAAAAGCAGAATTGTTGATGTGGAATGCAACTTGGGATAAATTTTAATGTAACCCTCTTAATTGTGGTATTAATATTCAGATCCGAAAGATTCAAGATAATGGTTTAATATTGACATAAAAGTAATAATACTTCAAGCATACTAACTAAGCAATTATGTCTTCTCAAAATAACATGGCCAAAGAAAGTTCATCCCTACAAAATCATATAGTTTGGTTATGCTCCATCTTCGTCACACAAAATACTCAAATGATGCACAACCCCGATTTCAGCCAAGCAATTGTTTCATACTTTAGAATTTTCAAACTTTTTCAACTTTCACGCAGTACATGAGCGTGAGCCATGGACATAGCACTATAGGTGGAATAGAATATAGTGATGGGGGTTATGTGGAGAAGACAAAAAGGAGAAGATAGTCTCACATCAACGCGGCTAATCAACGGGCGATGGACATACCCATCAATTGATGTTAATGTGAGGAGTAGGGATTGCCATGCAACGGATGCACTAGAGCTATAAATGTATGAAAGCTCAACAAAAGAAACTAAGTGGGTGTGCATCCAACTTTCTTGCTCATGAATACCTAGGGCATTTGAGGAAGCCCATCGTTGGAATATACAAGCCAAGTTCTATAACGAAAAATTCCCACTAGTATATGAAAGTGACAAAACAAGAGACTATCTATCATAAGGATCATGGTGCTACTTTTAAGCACAAGTATGGAAAAAGGATAGTAACATTGCCCCCTTTTATTCTTTTTTTTCGGGCCTTTCTTTTTTCTTTTTTTCTTTTGGCCTTTCTCTTTTTTTATTGGGGACAATGCTCTATGAATGATGATCATCACACTTCTATTCATTTACAACTCAATGATTACAACTCGATACTAGAACAAAGTATGACTCTATATGAATGCCTCCGGCGGTGTACCGGGAATGAATCAAGAGTGACATGTATGAAATAATATGCATGGTGGCTTTGCCATGAATACGATGTCGACTACATGATCATGCAAGGCAATATGACAATGATGAAACGTGTCATGAAAAACGGAACGGTGGAAAGGTTCATGGCAATATATCTCGGAATGGCTATGGAAATGCCATAATAGGTAGGTATGGTGGCTGTTTTGACGAAGATATAAGGAGGTTTATGTGTGATAGAGCGTATCGTATAACGGGGTTTGGATGCACCGGCGAAGTTTGCACTAACTCTCAAGGTGAGAAAAGGCAATGCACGGTACCGAAGAGGCAAGTAATGATGGAAAGGTGAGAGTGCGTATAATCCATGGACTCAACATTAGTCATAAAGAACTCACAAACTTATTGCAAAAATCTACAAGTCATCAAAACCAAGCACTACAGGCATGCTCCTAGGGGGGAGGTTGGTAGGAGTTAACCATCGCGCGCTCCCGACCTCCACACAAGGATGACACTCAAAGAACATCTCATGTTTCAAATTTGTTACACAACGTTTACCATACGTGCATGCTACGGGATTCGCAAACTTCAACACAAGTATTTCTCAATTTCACAATTACACAACTAGCACAACTTTAATATTACTACCTCCATATCTCAAAACAATCATCAAGCATCAAACTTTTCTTAGTATTCAACGCACTCATAGGAAAGTTTTTACTAATGTTGAATACCTTGCATATTAGGAGTAATTTCATGATTAAAGCAAATTACCATGCTGTTTTGTAGGACTCTCAAAATAATATAAGTGAGGCATGAGAGAACAATAATTTCTATAAAACAAATCCACCACCCTGCTCTAAAAGATATAAGTGACGCACTAGAGCAAAAACTATATAGCTCAAAAGATATAAGTGAAGCACATAGAGTATTCTAATAAATTCCGAATCATGTGTATCTCTCTCAAAAGGTGTGTACAGCAAGGATGATTGTGGTAAACTAAAAAGCAAAGACTCAAATCATACAAGACGCTCCAAGCAAAACACATATCATGTGGTGAATAAAAATATAGCTCCAAGTAAAGTTACCGATGGACGAAGACGAAAGAGGGGATGCCTTCCGGAGCATCCCCAAGCTTTGGCTTTTTGGTGTCCTTAGATTATCTTGGGGTGCCATGGGCATCCCCAAGCTTAGGCTTTTGCCACTCCTTGTTCCATAATCCATCAAATCTTTACCAAAAACTTGAAAACTTCACAACACAAAACTCAACAGAAAATCTCATAAGCTCCGTTAGCGATAGAAAACAAAACACCACTTCAAGGTACTGTATTGAACTCATTCTTTATTTATATTGGTGTTAAACTTACTGTATTCCAACTTCCCTATGGTTTATAAACTATTTTACTAGCCATAGATTCATCAAAATAAGCAAACAACACACGAAAAACAGAATCTATCAAAAATAGAACAGTCTGTAGTAATCTGTGACTAACGCAAACTTCTGGAACGTAAAAAATTCCACCAAATTAGGGAGTTCTAGATAATTTGTTTATTGATCTACTGCAAAAAGAATCAACTGAAAAGCACGTTCCTGTGATTTATGAAAACTAATCTCGTGCGCACAAAGTTTCTGTTTTTTACAGCAGGATCAAATAACTATCACCGTAGGTTATCCTAACGGTTTTACTTGGCACAAACACTAATTAAAACACAAGAACGAACCTAACCAGAGGCTAGACAAATATTTATTCCTAAACAGAAGCAAAAATCTAAAAGCTAAAATAAAATTGGGTTGCCTCCCAACAAGCACTATCGTCTAACGCCCCTAGCTAGGCATAAAAGCAAGGATAGATCTAAGTAGTGCCATAATAATAGGATAGATCATGAAAACTCATTTCATATTCTCTACGTTCAGCGGCAAGTTTTCTTTGGGACAAGCAAAAGTAATCAAAAGAGCTAAATTTAATATGGCAGAAGTCCCCAAGATCAATTTTGGGAGGTATTAGTTCCTAAGTCCCTGAAAACAGAAACATCACGACGCCTAGTTTGCATGCTTGTGCTAGTCACCACATAGATCACAAAAATACATGGCATACACCCCTGTAAAGATGGCATAGCATAGATCAAAACACCTGTAGAGCTCATGCCCATAAGATGCACACATCAAATGCAACAAAAATAACAAAACATCAAGTTCTGATAAGTAACAGCAGTAAACATCATATAGCACTCTGGCACCAGAGATTTGGGCATTAAGATGAACTCAAACGAGCATGGCACAATGGAACAAAATGAAGAGCATCTTGTGATGAACATTTCGATATATCATGCGCATGAAACGGAGCAGCATGCAAGGAGATATGATGCAATGAACAGAGCCACATAATATTACAAATCCGGGGACTTAGAGAAATTTCACCTCGCGGATCTGGGGTTGACTTTGGCACGGATGCCGAGGGGGGCGCTGGATCTCGCCGGAGATGGAGAGGAGGAGGCCGGAGTCCGTCGGAGGAGGCGGCACCGGTCGGCGTGGAGGCGCTGGGCGGCGAGGACGGTGGCGAGGACGGGCGCCGGCGCGAC
>NC_057811.1:439783650-439810382 GCF_018294505.1 Triticum aestivum | reverse complement strand
CACGTGTCGGCTCGTGCGGGCTGCGGCGGCGGGTTCGTCCGGCACGGGACGGACGCGTCCGGCGGCGGAGAGGGAGCGGGCTAGGGTTTGACTGCGCGAAAAATCCGGGGGAAGCACATATTTATAGCTAGAGGGAGCTAGGTGACTCCAAATGCAGTGCGGTTTTCGCCCACACGATCGTGATCGAACGACCGAGAGCATAGAGGGGGCTTAGATGGGTTATTGGGCTGTTTGAAGGGGTGTTTGGCTGCAACACACAAAAGGCCTTTGCGGTTACCCAGTTAACCGTTGGAGCGTCAAACGACCTCCAAATGGAACGAAACTTGACAGGTGGTCTACCGGTGGTGTACCAAGGCCACTTGGCAAACCTCGGTCCATTCCGAGAACGTTTAACACCCGCTCACGAAAAGAGACAAGAGGGGTGCGCCGGTGCATGAGGGAGTGTCGGATTGCAAAACGGACAACGGGGAAAATGCTCGGACGCATGAGACGAACACGTATGCAAATGAGATGCACATGATGACATGATATGCAATGCATGACATGACAAAATGCAAAACGAAAGACAAAACTCGACCACGAAGGGAATATCATAACACATAGCCGAAAATGGCAAGAGTTGGAGTTACAAATATGGAAAGTTACATCCGGGGTGTTACAACACTCCACCACTACGAGAGGATCTCGTCCCGAGATCTAGGACTGAAAGAACTCCGGATATTCGGAACGGAGGTGGTCCTCGCGCTCCCAGGTGACTTCTCGGTCGGAATGGTGCGACCACTTCACTTTCAGGAATTTGATTGACTTGTTGTGAGTCTTGCGCTCAGTTTCTTCAAGAATAGCAACAGAGTGGTCATGATACGACAAATCTTCTTGGAGGTCAATCTCTTCGAAGTTGATGGTGCGCTCAGGAGTCTTGAAGCACTTGCGAAGCTGTGACACATGGAACACATCGTGCACGTTCGCGAAGTTGGAGGGAAGCTCAAGTTGATAGGCGAGGTCACCTCTTTTTCCAATGATCTTGAAAGGACCCATGTATCTAGGGGCAAGCTTCCCTTTGATACCGAAGCGACCAGTGCCTTTCATTGGAGAGACGCGGAGGTAGACATGGTCTCCGATCTCGAAAGCCAAGTCACGGTGCTTGCTATCATAGTAACTCTTCTGGCGCGATTGCGCGGCTTTGAGATTTTTGTGGATGACTTTACACATTTCTTCAGCCTCTGTGATTAAGTCATTGCCAAGAAGTTGGCGTTCACCAGTCTCTGACCAATTGAGAGGAGTACGGCACTTTCTGCCATATAGAATCTCGAATGGGGCCTTGCCCGAACTCGCTTGGAAGCTGTTGTTGTAGGAGAACTCGGCATATGGGAGGCAATCTTCCCACTTCATGCCAAAGGAAATGACACAAGCCCTGAGCATATCTTCAAGTATTTGATTGACTCGCTCGACTTGGCCACTAGTTTGAGGATGGAAAGCTGTGCTGAAGCGAATGTTGGTGCCCATGGCCTTCTGCAAGGAGTCCCAGAACTTAGAAGTGAAGATGCTTCCACGATCTGAAGAAATCACTTGTGGAATGCCGTTCAAGGAGACAATCCTGGAGGTGTATAGCTCTGCCAACTGAGCTGTTGTGATAGATTCATTGATTGGAAGGAAATGAGCCACTTTAGTAAGCTTGTCGATGACAACGAAGATAGCATCATTTCCGCGTTTGGACTTGGGAAATCCAGTCACGAAGTCCATTTCGATATGATCAAACTTCCATTCTGGAATAGCAAGAGGTTGGAGGAGACCAGCTGGTCGTTGGTGTTCTGCTTTCACCCTTCGACAGACATCACATTTGTTCACGAATTGAGCGATTTCTCGCTTCATTCGAGTCCACCAATACGACTGCTAGAGGTCATGGTACATCTTCGTACTTCCAGGATGAATGGAAAAAAGAGAATTGTGCGCCTCGTTCATAATGACTTTCCTTAGATCACCTTTAGGAACCACAATCCGGTCCTCGAAGAATAAAGTGTCTCGGTCATCAATGCGATAGCACTTGTATTTGGAAAGACCCTTGTCAATACCATATTTCACCTTCTTCACCATGGTATCCAGGAGTTGTGCCTCACGAATTTGATCTTCCAAAGTAGGAGAGACTAGGAGGTTGGAAAGAAAGCCTTGAGGAACAACTTGGAGATTGATTTTGCGGAAAGCTTCGCAAAGATCCGGTTGAAATGGCTTGAGAATTAAGCTGTTGCAATAAGCCTTCCTGCTCAAAGCATCTGCAATGACATTGGCCTTGCCTGGAGTATATTCAATACTCGGATTGTACTCTTGAATCATTTCGACCCATCGAGTCTGCCTGAGGTTGAGGTTGGGCTGAGTGAAGATGTACTTGAGACTCTTGTGATCGGTGAATATGTTCACTTTCCTTCCTAACAAGAGATGTCTCCATGTTATTAATGCATGAACAACTGCCGCCAACTCAAGATCGTGAGTGGGGTAGTTCTTTTCGTTGGGCTTCAACTGACGAGAGGTATAGGCCACAACTTTCTTCTCTTGCATTAACACAGCACCGAGACCTTGAAGAGAAGCATCACAGAAAACTTCGAATGGCTTGGATTCGTCAGGAGGTGTTAAGACAGGAGCTGTGACGAGTTTCTCTTTGAGAGTGTTGAAAGCAACATCACACTCAGGAGTCCAGACATACTTCACATGCTTCTGGAGGAGGTTGGAAAGAGGCTTTGCAATCTTAGAGAAATTCTCAACGAATCTTCGGCAATAGCTTGCAAGACCAAGGAAATTGCGGAACTGCTTGACATTCTGAGGAGGTTCCCAATTCACAATTGTGGACACCTTCTAGGGATTAACAGCGATGCCCTTGGCAGAGATGATATGACCAAGGTAAAGAACTTCATCAAGCCAAAACTCGCATTTGGAAAACTTCACATAGAATTGATACTCTCTGAGCTTGTCGAGCACCAATCGCAAATGTTTGGCATGATCCTTCTTATTCTTGGAGAAGACCAAGATATCATCGAGATACACCAGGACGAATTCATTGGTATAGGGGTTGAAGATGAAGTTCATCATTCGAGAGAATGTTGGAGGAGCATTGACAAGGCCGAAAGACATGACAGTATATTCATAAGAACCAAAGCTTGTTCTGAATGCTGTCTTGGGAATATCTTCTTCACGAATGCGAATCTGATGATAACCCATACGGAGGTCAAGCTTGGAGAATACTTTAGCACCTTTAAGTTGCTCGAATGGCTCATTGATGTTGGGAAGTGGATACTTGTTCTTGATTGTCTTCTTGTTCAATGGACGGTATCGACACAAAGTCGGTCCATGCCATCCTTCTTCTAGACAAAAAGAACACCACAACCCCACGGAGATGAACTCGGTCTGATCAAACCCAGATGCTCTTGTTCATCGAGCTGTTTCTTCAATTCCTTCAGCTCCTTGGGTCCAAGCTTGTAAGGATGCTTGCAAACGGGTTCCGTGCCAGGCTCAAGATCGATAAAGAACTTGACTAGCTGATGAGGAGGCATACCCGGAAGCTCTTCTGGAAAGATATCTTGGTACTCACAAACGACTGGAATCTGAGAGATTGCGTCTAGCTCACCCTTCTCATTGAGAGAGAATAACCGAATGGTCTCATCACGAGCGGCATAGATGATCACATCCTCAGAAGAGTGTGTCAATTGAATTTCCCTGGCAGCACAATCAAGTTGAGCCTTGTGCTTAGAAAGCCAGTCCATCCCGAGAATTAGATCAATATCAGAGTCGCCAAGAACAAAAGGTTTAGACAGAAATTTATAGTTGCCCATCTTAATAGAAACATCCGGAATCATTGTGGTAGCCCTCATAGAAGAGCCCGGAGAAACAACTCCCATGGGTTTTTCCAACATTTCCGAAATGAAATCATGCTTTGCAACAAATGATCTTGACATGAAACAATGCGATGCACCAGTGTCAAAAAGAACTTTTGCAGGAAAGTCATTAACAGGAAGATTACCCATTATCACATCAGTAGATTCCTCCGCTTGAGCTGCATTCATCATGTTCACCTTTGCAGACTTGGGATTATGCTTGACCACTGCATTGCTGGAAGATCTCACATGAGGAGGAGGCGGAAGGCGCCTTTGGTTGAAGCACTTGTTAGCATAGTGACCTTTCTGCTGACACTTGTTGCAAGTCACCTCTGAGAGTGGACGATGATAAGGAGCATTCGACTTTGGAGCTTGATTCTGAGACTTGTTCTGATAGCCAGGGTTGGGTGGGTGGGAAGATCCATGGCCACTTTTGTTCTTCTGCTGGAAAGGCTGACGAAACGGAGGAGGAGGAGGCAACCAGAACTTCTGTTGCTTAGCAGCCACTAGTGAGGAAGAAGAAGACTGAACTGCGTCCCTGACTCTCTTCTTAGAAGCCTCACACTTGAGCTGAGCAGCCTCTTGCTTCAGTGCCATGTTGTAGAAATCATCATACTTGGTCGGCTCAAAAAGCACGAGAGGTAATTGCAGATCTTCTCTGAGGCCACCTCTGAATTGATAGATCATGTTCTTTTCATCAGGAACATCTTGCTTAGAGAAGCGAGCGAGTTTCTGAAACTGGGTATTAT
This sequence comes from Triticum aestivum, assembly GCF_018294505.1. NCBI lineage: Eukaryota > Viridiplantae > Streptophyta > Magnoliopsida > Poales > Poaceae > Triticum > Triticum aestivum. Next base: position 439,805,773 of record NC_057811.1, on the reverse strand, counting down.
ATTGATACACGGACATGCTGCCTTGCTTGAGATTGCGGAACTCCTCACGCTTGCTCTCAACAACACTTTGTGGAATGTGGTGAGCTTTGAAGTCTCGGCGGAAATCATCCCAGGTAATCACACGACCTCCTCTGGAATCTTTGTATTGTTGATACCACTCGGTAGCTTGATCCTTGAGTTGAAAAGAAGCGAACTTGACAAAGTCCTCAGGCCTGACATTGCTACATTCAAAATGCTTGTTGATGTCCACGAGCCAATCATCGACGTCTATGGCCTCGGCACAGTAGCTGAAAGACTTCGGCTGATTTGCGAGGAACTGGTTGAGGGTAGCGAAGTGAGGCTGATTGTTGCCTTGGCCTTGATTTCCTTGGTTGCCTTGCCCTTGGGTGCGCTCTTGCAAGAGTTGCAAAATCATCTGAGCATTGGCGTTGGTGGCTGCCATGATAGCTTGCCATGCCTCCGGAGGCGGAGGTGGTGGCAAAGGGTTCGCCTGATTCCCATCATTGCGTTCCGGATTCTGACGCGTTGGCGGAGCCATCCTGAAGAGGGTGACATCCGTTAGCATCTTGATAGACAGATAGACAAGTTGAATCAACGGATAGAAATTGCAACATATAGTCTTCACAATAAACATTCGAACGAGGATGAACGAATGAATTCCATAGTAAATCATCACACTTCCATTAAGGTGAGAAGCCACTTGATAAGAGATTGATGAATGACATAACAAGGTGCAACTGGAACAAATAAGTGGTAAGGATTACCCAATCACAAACCAAATATCTGCGGGAAGAAATGCTAAGAGCTACTTGAATCCCACCTATAAACTCCCGAAACTTTCTGGTTATGCAATCTGGTGTTGGGGATACAGGGGACACAAAATATATCACCCAAACTAGCAATCCCTAGATCCAGCTGTATCCATCCGTCAACACATAACCAAGAAACCTTTGGAAATCGTGTACCTCAACCTTCAAAAAGCATCCGTTATACGAGTTATGGCAATACTCCCGAACTCCCGCCCCAGTACTGGGTGGCGTCGAGGTGATCTCACCAACAACTGCATAAAAGAGATTTTCGATGTCGGCGAAACTCAGGTATTCCAGAACTGCAACGATACAATTGTGACGACAACACCTCGGAGCTCAAATCCCCGGGACACTGCCACAACCCCTAAATGTCAGGAGGTACCAAGAACAATGTTCTCGTCACAAAAACATCGGAACGATTCCAAGATACCCGCGTGATCCTAAAAAAAAATTTAGTGAAATTTGAGGAGAGAAGAGGCAAAACTTCTACGTCAGGAGGCCTCACCAGAGCGACGAAGGGACTGAGGAGTAAAAAGAATCCTACTCTCCGATATATATAATCCTAAGACTCAAAACATTTTTGTTCTAGACTCAACAATGTCAACAATTCGATCAAGCAGGGGGCTCCTAAGTCGGGGATGGCTCTGATTACCAACTTGTAACGCCCACGATGCGGCTATATCTCCCACGTGTCGAGGCACGACTTAGAGGCATAGCCGCATTGTAGGTATTGTCGCAAGATGGGTCATCTTCACACAATCCCATGTAATGAACAAGAATGGGATAACGAGAGTTGGCTTACAATCGCCACTTCACACAATACATAAATTAATTCATACATCATCCAAAATCCACACATAGACCGACTACGGTCAAATCCAAATGAAAATAAGATAACCCCAAATTCTAGATCCCCGAGCGTCCCAACTGGGCTCCACTACTGATCATCAGGAAACGAAACATAGTAACGACCACGTTCCTCGTCGAACTCCCACTTGAGCTCGGTTGCGTCATCCGCACTGGTATCATCGGCACCTGCAACTGTTTTTGGTAGAATCTGTGAGTCACGAGGACTCAGCAATCTCACACCCGCGAGATCAAGACTATTTAAGCTTATAGGAAAGGATGGGGTAATGAGGTGGAGCTGCAGCAAGCACTAAGCATATATGGTGGCTAACATACGCAAAAGAGAGCGAGAAGAGAAGCAACGCAACGGTCGCGCAGCTAGAAATGATCAAGAAGTGATCCTGAAACTACTTACGTTCATACATAACCCAAACCGTGTTCACTTCCCGGACTCCGTCGAAAAGAGACCATCACGGCTACACACACGGTTGATGTATTTTAATTAAGTCAAGTGTCAAGTTCTCTACAACCGGACATTAACAAATTCTCATTTGCCACATAACCGCGGGCACGGCTTTCGAAAGATAATACCCTGCAGGGGTGTCCCATTATAAGCTGTCACGGTCAACGAAGGATAAACCTTCTCCCGGGAAGACCCGATCAGTCTCGGAATCCCGGTTTACAAGACATTTCGACAATGGTAAAACAAGGCCAGCAAGACCACCCGCTGTGCCGACAAATCCCGATAGGAGCTGCACATATCTCGTTCTCAGGGCACACCAGATAAGCTAAGCGTACAGGTACCAACGTAACCCAAGTTGCCAAGGGACGGTCCCGCACGGTGCTCTAGTTTGGACCAACACTCGGAGGAGCACTGGCCCGAGGGTTAAAATAAAGATGACCCTCGGGCTCGCGAAAACCCAAGGGAAAAAGGCTTAGGAAGGCAAATGTAAAACCAAGGTTGAGCCTTGCTGTAGGAGTTTCAACCAAAGCGAACTGTCAAGGGGGTCCCATAAATCACCCAACCGCGTAAGGAACGAAAAATCAAGGAACATAACACTGGTATGAAGGAAACTAGGGCGGCAAGAGTGGAACAAAACACCAGGCATAAGGCCGAGCCTTCCACCCTTTACCAAATATTTAGATGCATTAATTAAATAAGAGATATTGTGATATGCCAAAATATCCATGTTCCAACATGGAACCAACTTCAACTTTACCTGCAACTAGCAACGCTATAAGAAGGGCTGAGCAAAAGCGGTAACGTAGCCAAACAACGGTTTGCTAGGAAAGGATGGTTAGAGGCCACTACACCACGGTCAAGTATTGGTGACACATCAATCTGTCGGCATATGGTGTCTTTGCCGACACATAATTTGTAGCTAACACATATGCTGACAGAAGACTGAACAGTCGGAGGACTTGCTGTGGGGAAAGGCATTGCCGACAGAAGTTCATTTGCCGACACATTTTGAGTCGGCATACACCCTACCTACGCCGACAGTTTCCCTGTGCACATACACCTACCTACCCCGACACATGATTTGTGGGCATACACCCTAGCTACAGCGACAGACGGGGTGTGAACATAGACCCCACTTTTGGCAACACATAAGTTGTCCTGCTAGGTATATACCTTTGCCGACACTTGTTCTGTTTGGACAGATCTATACCTTTGCCGACACTTATGTTGTCTAGATAGGTACATACCTTGGACGACACATACTCTGTCTAGCTAGGTACGTACAAATTGCCTACACTTATTCTGTCTAGCTAGGTAGTAACCATGGCTGACAATTACTCTGCAAGAATCTGTTTACCAGCAGATAAATTGTTGGAAATGTAGTGTACAGCCAAACAAATGATTTGATACATATACTATATACAATGTCAAATGCGATCAACAAACAACATCAAGATGAACACATATTGGACAACAATGATGATAGGTTCACAAACATACATAAATATATATTCACACAGGTTCACAAGCATAGTTTGACCATCCAGAACACACAAGTCAAAGGGCCACTATTTGCTAGTCTGAACTAATTCAAACAATGGTCCAGAACACATAAATCACATACATGAGCACAAAGTTTCTACTCCAAAACACTTGAAGCACCAAATGGTCCAGAACACACATAAGATTCAAGAAATGATTGAAGTTGGTTGGTCCAAAATACTGCAAACAGCCATATGTGTTCCATGACACTCCAAGTCCTCCTCACATCCAATGCTAGGTGTGGCTAAGTACCTGAAAATATTCCATATGAATTTGTCACGAAAGTGCAATCATTCCAAAAGTTGTTCAAAGCTCATATGAAGATTGTTAGGCTAGAGCGGCACATGCTAGCTTATACTTGATTGTTCATGTGAGAGTAACATTGTTATATGACCATGAATACACACAAATATATTTGTTCCTATGCGGTGAAGTGTAGTGTTGCGGGCTTCCTTCTCCACAGGAATCAATCACTACAGGAAACAATGTTCTGCTATTTTTGTCAACATCATTTGATCAACACACTTGAGTTCCTTTTGGTTTCATGTCCCAGAATTATTAGCAAGAGCATTCCCAGAAAATCTACTTGTGCATATATGCTACAGAAATGCTTATGACGAGTAAAAAACATTCTCAAAAATAAGCTTGGTATGGCAACAAACAAACTAAACTAATACAAGGGGAAAGGATGCAGAATTAGGATGTGGCTATTTTCAAGTTTGTAACATATTTGACCAAGATCAGGACATGGATTATCAATATGCTTCCGCAGAATCGTTTCTTAATTGAGCCGCACGACACCATCAAAATTACAATATTCTATTCTGGAGCTCAAAAGTTCAGACTGGTGGCAAGTTAATAAGCTAACATGGCAGCTCTGTGAGTCTGCAACAGGTTATAAAGGATAAGATGATGCCTACAAACTTGGCAATAAATACCATAAGATAGGATTCCTGATCAGCAATATTATTTGTTAACAACTCATAGTAGTAGTTGTAGCTTGTTATATTTAAGAACAGGCAGTAGTAGTTTATAAAGAAATGGGCTTGTCAGATACTAAGAGTTGTAGGTTGTAATAATATTTAAGAACTGGCAGTAGTAGATTGTACTAAACTTTTATATGCTATAGAGGAAACATGGCTGGGCCTTATGTAGTTATGTTGCACTTCTTTGTACATTGTCTTGACACATTCAGTTTACTTGTAATGTATAAATTAGATGAAGAGATACTACAATATCACGAGCCATTGAGGATGAAGCTGAGGTTACCATCTATGATCTATTTAAAGAGGAAATAAAAATCTAAAGCTTCAACAAGTAGAGGCAACTGCTGTTAGTACCTGCACCTCCTGGCACATTAGTTGTCTTCATGGCATCTTTGATCTGCAACAAGACAACAACAATCATTACTCTTTGGTCTGATTCCCAACACAACTGAAAAATAGGCATTCAAAAATAGGCCTACATGTAATTATTACTAGTACGAATGTCGTGCTATAATCTTCAACTTCAGTATCAAATATACTGTCATCAGAGACGCCCGAGTAGTTCCGCTGCACTGAGAGCGCTCTGCTGATGTTGCACAGCACGACCTGCTCGTGCTGCTGCTCTTGCATGCTCGGGCTGTCGGGCGTCCGGAAAGAAGAAAAATTGTAGAGCTGCGACAGCAGCAGCTTCAGGTGCTGATGTGCTCTTGAGGAATCCTTCCATGTTGGTAAATTCAGTCTCCGGTTTCTTAGCATAGATAAGATAAATAGCAATTTCTTAGTCTGTGTTGCTACTCATTAATTCTTTTAGACCACCGATGTGGTTAGTAAAAAGATCAAAAAGTTCAGCATAACTCAGACCGATGTGGATAGTTCACACGGGTTAATTTGTTGTTTCATGTGCACATATTAATCAAATAAATTCTTCCAATCTAGTTAATTGCGCTGTTGGATTTTGGTGGTTATTCTGAATGTATAAATTTGTTGTGCGGATCTCTAAACTAATATGGATCTGTTTACGAACTATAACTTAGCACTATATCAAGTTCTTGCTATCAGTTTGATTTTGGTGGTCCAAGTGGATATATACACGAGTCATACAGCCACTGTCTGCACTATTTGGTTAATGAGAACGGGAGGAGCACAACACTGACCCCATCGCTTATCTCAGCCAGCTTCAGGTCCACCATGGCCACCTACACCGAGCGCCATATCACGTCCCCGAGCTTCGTTGTCGACTCATCTACACCAACCCAATCACCACAAACAGAGATATCAGAACAGTTCATGACATAATTATACCGCTTATGAGTTGGGGAAAAAGGAAACTTTGATGTACCTAGGCTTAGACAACCATGTTTTGTCCATGATGCACCATTAATATCAAATTTGCCAAGTATCTGAATTTGGCTAGTGCGACAGTGTTAGTTTTGCATCGGTGAAGCAACAATCATTATTCATTATTCAGGCAAATAGCAGTACAAAACAATCAAGCAACAGAAACACATTCTTGTCCGGTTGTCTACTATCACAAGCAACGACATATGAATTAAGTGCAGCAGTACAGCAAAGGAAAACTTAGGAGGAGTTGACGCTTACCTCAAGGCACGGGGACGGCTGGATTCGGGAGGGGCACAGCTCGAAGGAGATGGAGCCCCGGCAGCAGGTCCGGTAGCAGCGTAATGAGCCTGGAGATGGATCCCTGGCATCAGCATGTCCGGCAGCAGCGGGAGGCCGGCAATGGAGCCCCGATAGCAGCAGATCCGGCAGCAGCGGGAGCACGACGATGGAGCCCCGGAGGTAGCAGGGATGGAGATTCGCGAGGACGGCGACTGGATGTCAGGAGGACACGAGGACGGCCGTCGGATTGTGGAGTGCGAGGACCGCGGCTCGATCTCGGGGAGAGGGGGCAGAGTGCGAGAATGGGTGGATGTGGGGTGGAGCTTGGGGAGGGGGTGCGACCTCCGGGACGACGGCTGGACGACGGGGTTAAGCGCGAGGCCGGCGGCGATGGCGGCCGGACTTTGGATCGAGCGCGAGGCCGGCGGTGATGGCGTCCGGATCGTGGATCGAGCGTGAGGTGGGCGGCGACAAGGCACGGTTTAGGGTTGTGGATTTGTTCGATTTGGGGATTGTTTGCTCGGGGGTGGAGGTTATTTTGCACAAAAACCCGAAAAATTTCCACCCGCGCCGAAATCTCGCGCCAAGTTTCCAACGATTGACACGTGTCCACCTACCCCGACACTTTGTTCGTGTCCATACACCCTATGTACGCCGACACATGTTAGGTCGCTAAGTACCTACCTACGGTGACTGAAAAAATATCAAAACCCAGACATCTGCCGACACATAACATGTTATTAAGCAATTACTGAAAGATACATTATCGTTGTGTGGTTGCCGACACTTAGTGTGTCCACAATAATGTGCCTATGCCAACATATGATCCGAAGATAAAACTTAAAAGCTACGCCGACAGTTATTTTGTGGAGATTACTGAACCTTTGCCCACAGAAGTGTGTCATGTAAGCTCTACCGTGGTGTAGTGGGCTTGACATGGCAATATGGGAGGCATGATATAGCAAATGGTAGGTAGCGCAGCATAGCGATAAAGCGAACATCTAGCAAAGCAAAGATAGAAGTGATTTCGAGGGTATGGTCATCTTGCCTGCAAGGTTCTCAGAGTTGTCGAAAGCTTGATCCTCGTAAGCGTTCTCAACAGGTTCCTCGTTCACGAACTCGTCTCCCGGCTCTACCCACAGTAAGAACACAAGCAATGGAACCTGTCGTAGAATTGTCACGGCAGATGTCCTCGTGCAAGGACTTAGTCGTGGAGCCATCGCCGCTAGGAAGCTTAAAGGGGTTAAACGGGACAAAGGACATGGAGATTATGCTGGTTCGGCCCCTTACGTTGAAGGTAAAAGCCTACGTCCAGTTGAGGTGGTATTGCTAGGGTTTCGATGACCAGGAGCTAAACCGCTCTGCTTGGCTATCGATCTAATCTTACTTGCCCTGAACCGCCATCGGGTCGTCCCTTTATATAGAAAGGTTAACGCCCAGCGGCTCTCAGAATCCCGGCCGGCTCATAAACTGTGTCCGGCTCGGACTCTTAACTATTCTTGCCTTACACTACAAGTCATGCCACAACGGCGGTTTACCACTACGGGCCTTAAGCCGGCCCTGGGCCTTAGACCTATTACTAAACCGCCATCCTTAACTTGTCCTTGGGCTTCTGAAACGAAGAGTTGTTGCAACGTAACCCGGCCCATCTACGGCGGGTTACACCAGTAGTTATATCCTCAACATTAGGCCCCAGATTGATTTGAACCAGTTCATGTCAATCTTCCATACCTTAAGAGAAAATCTTCCGGCTTTTGTTTACGCAAAAATTGTAACCCGCCATGACGTCATCTTCTGGATTCTTGGTAACCCGCCGTGACGTCATCCGCCATTAATGCACATTCCGTCCAACGTATCTCAACGGATCCTTATCTTAATAACTGTCCCGAAAATCAAGGCGCCTCTACAGTTGGATAATCATGTCTTCAGCCTCCTCGTTTCTCGCGCCCACTCATCAGCCGCCCCTTATAAATAAGCCCGACTGGGTCCTGTCTCATTCTCCCCCTTCCATCGTCTTCCTCCTCTCGATGTCTCAGAACTCGAGCTCCGCCGCCGCCGCCGCGCACCTCATCTGCATCGACCAAGGCCGCTGCATCAACCTGTCTTGACCAGAGAATCGCGGCGCACCTCCGCTGCCCATCAGCACCAGTAAGTTCTTGTCATCCCGTACATTAGATCCGCATTAGGGTTCGCAGGTTCTCCATGTTCTTCATAGTTCATCGCAATTCCTTCATAGCTCTTCCTACACGGTCCCCTTGGATCCAAAAACAATACAGAGCTCATGCGGTAGTTGTTTCGCACCCATTTTCAGCATTAACACGTCCCTTTTACTTGCAAAAAGACCTCCTTAAAACTCATGAACTCCTCTGTACCAGTTTTTAGGTCTATAAATTTTTCCTTTCTGGATGATCGTTTGATCCAAAACAATTCCTGTAATCTGTGAAACCTGTTTGTGCAACACTTAGGAAAAAACTGCATCTGTCAACCATGGCGGGTCATATTGCCGGCTTAAAAGAAGCCACGCCTTGTGAAATTTCTGGATCATTCGTGATAGAGATAAACAACTTAATTGCTCATGATATCCACGGCGGCTTTAGATAACCTGACACAATCAACCATATATCATTAGGCCCTTTCATAAGCCGCCATCTTGAATACTGAACTGAAATTTTTCTCCGGCTTAAATTTGAACCGGAAATTTTATTTTGTCATAGGCTTCCATCCTTCACAATGCCTCCTAAGGCTCCCAAAGCACCCATCACCTGCAACTGGGTTAGATCCAACGTCACCGACAGCATCTTAGCTGACTTCGTGAAGTCGGGTTATCTGCCAAAGAAAGAGTTCATGTCCTATCGTGCTCCTGACCCGTCAGAAGAAAGGCCTCAACCCAGGGATGGGGAAGTTGTTATTTTTACTGATCACATGAGCCGGGGCTTTGCTCCTCCCGGCTCAAAATTCTTCAGAGATGTCCTGCACTTCTTTGACCTGCGACCTCAAGACATCGGACCCAATTCCGTGTCAAACATCTGCAACTTCCAAGTGTTCTGTGAGGTGTACCTCGGAGAAGAACCCAGCTTGCTGCTCTTTAGGGAGTTATTTTACCTGAACCGCCAAAATGAATGTGCCAACGGGCCTAGCTTGGAACTTGGCGGAATTTCAATCCAACGACGGAGAGATTGTCTCTTTCCTTATGCTGAACTGCCAAGCCACCCGAAAGATTGGAACCAGACGTGGTTCTATTGCCAAGACACTTCGCCGGCTGACGAGAACCCTCTGCCCGGCTTTCGCGCCCTGCGTTTGGAATCAAATCACCCCTTGCCAGACAAATTATCTCAAGCTGAACGTCAACCACTTACACCCACCATCAACAAAATCAAAGCTCTTCTGGGGAACGGCTTAAATGGTATTGATCTGGTCCGGGTCTGGGTTGCCTGGCGGGTGATTCCTTTAAGCCGCCGCCCCGGCTTGATGTGTGAGTACACAGGCCGGAAAGATGATCCTCTATGACACAGTCCAGACGACTTATCTGAGGACGTTATTGACGATACAACCAAGTCACTGCTGAACGAGAGCCTGGCAGATTGCGAGAGAGTGGGCTTAAGCCCTTATTGCAAGACTAACCCGGCTCCTGCGGTAAACCATTGACCTGAATGCTTCTCCTTTCATTTTAACGATTTTGTCTTAGCTTACTAATCTTTATTGTATTTTACAGGCTAATGATAAATTCTGGAAGGTCAAGTATGACCATGAAGCTGCCAAAAAGGCCAGGAAAATTAAAAAAGCCGCCAGGAAAGCCGCTCCCCGTAAGAAGGGGAGCAAACCTAGTGCCTCGGACCTGCTTCGTCTGGAAGACACCTCCGAGTCAGAGGTAGTTCTTAACTCTTTAGGCTCCTTTTTTAACCATCTTATTAACACGGATTATCAGCAGGAGGATACTGGAACAAGTCACGAGGTGAATGAAGAGGTAACTATAATTTCATCCGACTCCGAGCCTTTGCCGAGACGGAAAGTTCGAAGAGTAACCCGAAAAGTAAGATTTTCACATCCTTTAGCTTATCAAGATCCTCAATTTCTTTTGAAGCGACAGATTTATGAGAGCCGGAGGCAGACCTGGACCAGCAAAGACGCAGACCTCTCCTCCGGCTTACCTGAAGCAACAAGGAAGCGCCGGACTGAGGTTATCTCCGACTTATATCCTTTTCATCCTTTGGCGGGCGTCACTCGTCAACCACTCAATTCTTCTGATTCAAACTACCAGGGAACTTCACCTTCCTCCAGCGACTCAATGCAGTCTAGCCTGCCGGCCTTCAAGACCGCCCCCGGGTAATGATGATCAGCTTACTTTGTGCTTATCTTACTCATGTTTTTGCACTAACTCTTTGACTTTCAGTGTACAAGTAAAGCCCAGCAAGAGGGCGAAGAAAAATAAGCCGGCCGAAGAGTCGGTCCTAACTGAACCGGAAGCTTCTGCTCATGAGCCGCCGTCTGCCTCAGCTCCTGAAACCACCACTGCTCCATCTGAAGAACAAGTTATGGAGGGTTCTGATAACTCGGAGATCCCCAGCCCGGCTCAACCGGCCGATGATCCGGACGTTGTAATCACCCGGACAGAGTTTGTCGAGCCGGGGAGACCCACTGTGTTAGCTAGATGCTCTGCCAAGGAAGAACTGGTGGAACGCCGCAGGGCCAGGCTGGATATCACTGACTATGCTAATTTGAGCATTGGAGATATTGTCTCCGGCTATGTTAATCAAGTGCACAACAGCCGGGACCTGGAAATTGACATGGTGAAGAAAATCCAGCAAAAATCTGAGGTATGATTCTCTTGCTTACTCCATAGTTACCCTTACCATGCCAGCCCCCAAGTCTATGACTTATCATAAAATATGTTGTAGACTTAATACCGGCTTAATAACTACTGCAAGAAAACCAGCTTACCTGGTACCACTCAAGGGCCGGCTTAAACAGCATAGCTGACCCGGTTCTTTCCTTACTTTAATCAAGTAGCTTGAACAACTTTACACATTAGCCCCCAAGTGCCAAGTGTCTTTGCATGCAAAGTGCTTGGGACTTATTTTCATGAACCGGCACTGTAAATAGAGCTTCTCAGCATACATTAGCCCCCAAGTGCCAAGTGTCTTTGCTTGCAAAGTGCTTGGGACCTTAATGTTGCATGATAATCACCCAAACTGTAACCCGGAAATTGTACAGGCCGCCTGTAAGAAATTTGAATCGGAAATCTCTGATCTGAAGAACCGCCTGAAGACTCAAGAAAATGAGACCCAAAAGGCCAATTCCAAATTTGAATTCAGTGTTTCTACACAAGAAAAACTGAAGAAAAAATTTGAAGCAGAAAGGAAAGCCTGGGCGGATGAGAAGACTGCCTTGCTCAGCCAGGCCGAACAAGCGGAAGCTGCTCTTACTGAAAGAACCGCCGAACTCTCCGGCTTAAAACGCCATGTATCTCAGATGGTCTCCGCAATCTTCGGTAAGTTACTCTGTAAGTTTCTAACAAGTTTACATCATTCATGTCTCATAAGTCCCACCATTGCCATCAACTCACCTGACTTTGTTATGCAGGTCCCAGAAGCTCCAATCTCAATCAGAACATGCTGACCAAGCTGAAGGCGGTTTATACCTTGGTAGAGCAACTTTACACCGGGTCACAGCTTGCTTTAGCCGTTGTGGCTCTGTCAAATGAGGTTCCCACTCACCTGGCAGATGTACTCAGGCGGCTTGCCGTACTTCCTCAACGCTTCCAAGAGTTGAGACGGGCTTCTGCAAGAGCCGGAGCTATAGCTGCTCTGAGCCAGGCCAAGGCGTTTCTACCGGAGCTAGACCCGGCTGACATCGCTCTTGGATACCCCAGCTTGAAGGAAGACGGCACCCCCTTTGATCAGAAAGACTTCGCCGCCTGTGTGAAAAGCGTGCGCCCGGTGGCAACCTTGATTGGGAATGATACAGACCTCACCAAGTACCAACCGGGCTATGACGCGGAGAATCAGAGGATCCCAACTCCACGCTATGAAGCAGTCAGCCTGATCCCGCCGACTCGTAAGCATACCTTTGCCCCTGAAGTTGACCCGACCGGGTTAATTGATGATGAGGCTCAATTTGAAGCCTTGAGTGGCATTGACTGGAAATCATCAACCTTCCAGGTCATGGACACAGCCAGAGGAGCGGAGAGGGATGACCCGGAAACCTCAGGCCAACAACGCCCTTGATCTCGCAGGCGGCTCATATGATGTCTTAAAAAACGACGCCTCACCTTTCGGACTCGAGGAGTCATGTAATAGAGTAGGATGAACACTTAATTTTGTCGTGCCATCGTGCACGTGTGCAGTGCTTAACTCCATTTAAACTGCTCCTTTATATGCTTCCGGGTTATGTTTGATCCTCTGCTTTCCTTAATTTTTAAATAGCTGTCTTTAATTGTCCTGCATGGAAAACAAGTCACAAGTCTCTAGGCAGCTGCGAGCCTTCAAATATACTTCCGGTTTATATAACCCGAATAATAAGACGGAGAACTCTGGTTCACCAGCACGTATAATGCTTATTGTGTGCCATTAACATTATTAACCAAGGTTAAGCCGGTGGATGTAGAACCTCCCTTGAATACTCTCGATATGATCAAAAGAACTTGTTTGCAACAAAAATGTCAAAAAAATTGGAGGCTTCTGATTCGAATACGACCAGAGAACCGTCCCAAAAGGGTTAAGCTAAGATTCGAATACGATCATATAGCCCCCAGTGGCTTTGGCGTTGCCGATCAAAAGGGTACCGACAGCTATGTTCTCTTTGGTTCGAATACGACCTATGTTTGAACAGGAAGCCCCCAAATGACCTTGAGAGTTGTTTAACGACGCTGATTCGAATACGATCCACGTCGATTCCCAAAGGGGGTTGAGCTATGATTCAAATATGATCAAGAAAAACTCCCCAATGAGCTCGGCAATATGCCAATCAAGTGGGTATCGACAGCTATGTTCTCTTTGGTTCGAATACGACCTATGTTTGAACAGGAAGCCCCCAAGTGATCATATTGTTAACGGCTAGATTCGAGTACGATCATAAGCCGGAACAGCCTCCAAGTGACCATGTAAAGTTGTAATGGAAATAACAATAATACTTTTACCTTTGGAGGAAAAAAGGACAGAGGTCCTGCTTTATTATTTATCACAATATATACATGGTTATAGAAATATGTACATTATGAGAGCCGGTGGCTCAAGTGTAATAAGGCTGAAGCTGAGCTATGTTCCACGGCCGACGGGTCTCTTCCTCCGACTTACGTGAATCTTTGTGCTCCCGAACATCGATAAGGTAGTATGACCCGTTGTGCAAGTTCTTGCTGACCACAAAGGGCCCTTCCCAAGGCGGGGATAACTTGTGTGCGTCTGTTTGATCCTGGATGAGCCGGAGCACCAGATCACCTTCCTGAAAGACCCTGGACTTAACCCGGCGGTTGTGATAGCGGCGCAGGTCCTGTTGGTAAATCGCCGAGCGAGCTGCTGCTACATCACGCTGTTCGTCCAACAAGTCAAGAGCATCTTGACGCGCCTCTCATTATCCGCCTCAACATAAGCCGCCACTCGAGGCGAGTCATGACGGATGTCGCTAGGGAGGACCGCCTCCGCTCCATAAACCATGAAGAAAGGCGTGTAACCCGTAGACCTGTTAGGAGTAGTATTGATACTCCATAACACGGAGGGTAACTCCTCCACCCAACAACCCGGCGTCCGTTGCAAAGGGACCAAAAGCCGGGGCTTGATGCCCTTCAAGATTTCCTGATTGGCTCTCTCAGCTTGACCATTGGATTGAGGGTGAGCCACTGATGAAACATCAAGCCGAATATGCTCTCGTTGACAAAACTCCTCCATGGCGCCTTTAGACAGATTGGTACCATTGTCAGTTATAATGCTGTGTGGAAAATCAAAGCGGAATATCACCTTTTTCATGAACTAAACCGCCGTGGCTGCGTCACACTTACTAACGGGCTCTGCCTCAACCCACTTTGTGAACTTCTCAACCGCCATCAAGAGGTGGGTCTTCTTATCCTTGGACCGTTTGAAAGGCCCAACCATATCAAGCCCCCAGACTGCAAACGGCCAAGTGATTGGAATCATTCTCAACTCTTGGGCCGGCACGTGAGCCCGTCTTGAAAACTTCTGACAACCGTCACATTTACTGACCAAGTCCTCTGCATCAGCATGAGCCGTCAGCCAATAAAAACCATGACGAAAAGCCTTGGCCACAAGGGATTTTGAGCCGGCATGATGGCCACAATCCCCCTCGTGAATCTCACGTAAAATTGCTTGACCTTCCTCAGAGGAAACACAACGCTGAAAAATTCCTGTGACACTGCGATGATGCAACTCGCCATTGCCAATTATCATTGATTTAGACCGCCGGGTTATTTGTCTGGCCAAAGTTTCATCGTCAGGCAATTCTCCCCGGGTCATGTAAGCTAAGTATGGCACTGTCCAATCTGGGATAACATGGAGAGCCGCCACTAGCTGTGCTTCTGGGTCAGGAACAGCCAAGCCTTCCTCTGTAGGCAATTTGACAGAAGGATTATGTAGAATATCCAAGAAAGTATTAGGCGGCACCGGCTTTCGCTGAGAGCCCAGCCGGCTTAACGCATCAGCCGCCTCGTTCTTTCTGCGATCGATGTGCTCTACTTGGTAACCCTGAAAGTGTCGAGCAATGGCATCAACTTCACGGCGATAAGCCGCCATAAGGGGATCCTTGGAATCCCACTTGCCTGATACTTGCTGGGCCACTAAATCTGAGTCACCGAAGCACCTTACCCGGCTTAAACTCATCTCCTTAGCCATCCGAAGACCATGGAGCAAGGCCTCGTACTCAGCTGCATTGTTAGTACAGGGAAACATCAACCTTAGTACATAACAAAATTTGTCACCTCGAGGGGAAGCTAACACCACTCCAGCCCCCGAGCCCTCCAACTGTCTGGACCCGTCAAAGTGAATAGTCCAGTATGTATTATCCAGTTTCTCCTCAGGCACCTGCAGCTCTGTCCAATCGTTGATGAAATCCACCAATGCTTGAGATTTGATAGCAGTGTGTGGCACATATTTTAGACCATGAGGCCCAAGTTCTATAGCCCACTTAGCAACTCTTCCTGTGGTTTCCCTATTTTGAATGATATCTCCTAGGGGAGCAGAACTGACCACCGTGATAGGGTGGCCCTGGAAATAATGCTTAAGCTTCCGGCTTGCCATGAACACCCCATAAACAAGCTTCTGCCAATGTGGATACCGTTGTTTGGACTCAATGAGTACTTCGCTTATGTAGTAAACCGGCCGCTGAACCGGATGCTCTTTACCCGCTTCCTTACGCTCCACCACCACAGCTACACTGACGGCTCGTGAGTTAGCGGCGACATACAGCAATAACGGCTCCTTATTAACAGGAGCAGCAAGGACTGGCGGCTCAGCTAGCTGCCTTTTCAAATCCTCAAAAGCAGCATTAGCAGCATCATTCCAGACAAAGTCATCTGTTTTCTTCATCATCTGATATAGTGGCATGGCCTTTTCACCCAACCGGCTGATAAACTGGCTCAAAGCAGCAATGCGACCTGCCAGACGTTGGACGTCATTTATACACGTTGGCTTAGCCAGAGAGGTGATCGCCTTGATCTTCTCCGGGTTAGCTTCAATGCCTCTGTGAGAAACCAGAAAACCCAAGAGCTTGCCTGCAGGAACACCAAAAAAACACTTGGCCGGGTTAAGCATCATCTTGTAGACCCGGAGATTATCAAAGGTCTCTCTCAGATCATCTATCAAGGTCTCCTTCTCTCTGGATTTAACCACAATATCATCCACATAGGCATGAACGTTGCGCCCAATCTGATTATGAAGACAATTCTGCACGCAACGCTGGTAAGTCGCATGTGCACTCTTGAGCCCAAAAGGCATAGACACATAACAGAAGGCTCCAAAAGGAGTAATGAACGTCGTCTTCTCTTGGTCCTTAACAGCCATTTTGATCTGATGGTAACCAGAGTACGCATCCAAAAAACTCAAACGCTCACAACCCGTCGTAGCATCAATAATTTGATCAATACGGGGGAGAGCAAAAGGATCAGCCGGACAAGCCTTGTTTAAATCTGTATAGTCCACACACATACGCCAGGTGCCATTCTTCTTGAGCACGAGCACCGGGTTAGCTAACCATTATGGATGAAAGACTTCAACGATAAACCCCGCCGCCAAGAGCCGGGCTACTTCCTCCCCGATGGCTTTCCGCCTCTCCTCATTAAACCACCGGAGGAATTGCCTGACTGGCTTAAATTTTGGATCAATATTGAGAGTGTGCTCAGCGAGTTCTCTTGGTACACCCGGCATGTCAGAAGGTTTCCATGCAAAGATGTCCCTATTCTCACGGATGAACTCGATGAGCGCGCCTTCCTATTTCGGATCCAGATTGGCGCTGATGCTGAACTGCTGAGATGAGTCACCTGGAACAAAGTCAACAAGTTTAGTCTCATCAGCTGACTTAAATGTCATTACTGGCTCATGCTCCGTGGTTGGCTTTTTCAAAGACGTCATATCCGCCGGGTCAACATTATCTTTGTAAAACTTCAACTCCTCTGCTGCACAAACAGATTCAGCGTAAGCAGCGTCACCTTCTTCACACTCCAAGGCTATCTTCCGGCTGTCGTGAACCGTAATGGTCCCATTATGACCCGGCACTTGAGCTGTAGATACACGTAACACGGCTGTGCCATGAACTTGGCGTAAGCCGGCCGCCCAAATAGAGCATGGTATGGGCTTCTTATTTTAACCACCTCAAAGGTCAGTTTTTCCGCCCTGTAGTTGTACTCATCCCCGAAGGCTACTTCCAGCTTGATCTTACCGACTGGATACGCCGACTTACCGGGCACCACCCCATGGAAAACAGTGTTGGACTGGCTGAGGTTTTTATCAGTTAGTCCCATACGACGGAAGGTCTCATAATAGAGGATGTTGATGCTGCTGCCTCCGTCCATGAGCACTTTAGTGAATTTATACCCCCCAACCTGAGGAGCCACCACCAAGGCCAGGTGACCCGGATTATCAACCCGGGGAGGGTGATCTTCCCTACTCCATACAATACGCTGCTCAGACCATCTTAAATAGCGAGGATCCGCCGGCTCAACAGTATTTACAGCCCTCTTACGAAGCTTCTGGTCTCGCTTCCACAGACTGGTAGTAAACACATGATACTGTCCACCATTGAGCTGCTTTGGATTGGTCTGGTATCCCCCCTGCTGCTGCTGCTGATTACCCTGTCCAGGTTGCTGATTAAAACCCTCTTGAAAATTCTGAGAATTGGAATTTGAACCGCCGCCCGGGGCATGAAAGCCGCCGGCGCCAGAGCCGCCACCCTGCCCGTTGTTGCCATTAAAAGCGTTGGAATTTTTGAAGGCTTTCATGATTGCGCAGTCCTTCCATAGATGAGTGGCCGGCTTCTCCCTAGAGCCATGCCTTGGACAAGGTTCATTAACAATTGCTCAAGCGTCGGGCCTGACCCGCCGGCTCGGGGAGGTGGTCTCCCCTTACGCCGATGGTTGTTACCCTGCGCATTGGCGTTGGCCACAAACTCCATACTTCCATCCGCCTTACGTTTGTTACCTCCCTGGTTCGCCGGGTTATGCTGAGGGCCTTGCCATTGCCATTCTTCCTTCCCTTCCCTGTCTTTTCATCATCAGACGCGGGATCCTTGGTACTATCAGAGTCGGCGTACTTGACCAGAGCCGCCATCAGCGTACCCATATCATTGCAATCGCGCTTGAGCCGCCCGAGCTTCATCTTCAGGGGCGCAAAACGACAATTTTGCTCTAACATTAAGACTGCAGAGCCGGCATCCATCTTGTCAGACGAATGTATTATCTCTTTGACCCGGCGAACCCAATGGGTTGTAGACTCGCCCTCCTGCTGCTTGCAGTTAGTCAAATCCACAATTGACATAGATTGTCTACATGTATCTTTGAAGTTTTGGATGAACCGGGCTTTTAGCTCTGCCCATGACCCGATAGAATTAGGCGGCAGTCCTTTCAACCAAGTGCGGGCAGTCCCATCCAACATCATGGTGAAGTACTTGGCCATTGCCGCTTCGCTGACCTCTAGCAACTTCATAGCCATCTCGTAGCTCTCAATCCAAGCTCCGGGTTGTAAATCAGCCGTATAATTAGGTACCTTCCTAGGTCCTTTGAAATCCTTGGGCAGACGCTCATTGCGGAGAGCCGGCACCAGACAAGGGACACCTCCGGTCCTCGTAGGTATACCCGCCTCGAAAGAAGCCGTCAGATAAACCGGAAGGGGCTGGTAAGCCGTCAACTGGGGCGCCTGCTCCGCCTCCTGCCGCGCTCTGTCTTGGTCTACCGCGTTAAAGGCTCCATTATGAGCCGGGCCGTGGCCCGCTAGCAAGTCACGGCGCCGGACGTTGCTTGAGCCGGTCGCTGAGACCATGTGTCTGCTATAACTTGGGCTCCGGCCTGGACGAGGGGTCGAATGAATCCTGTCCCGGCTATATGAATATGCCTCTTGTTGTGCCAGAGCCGTCTGAAGAAGTTCTTTGACCCGCCGGGTTTCGACCGCCATTGGAGAGTCGCCGTCGATTGGGAGAGCCGCCAGCCGCGCCGCCGCGGCGACCATGTTTTCCAACGGGTTGGCATAATGACCCGGTGGTATTGGCACGTACTGAGGTGGGGTAGTGTTCACACGGGGAGGCCCCATCACTTGCGGCTGAATCGGCGTTCCAGCCCCGGGCGCCGTGATCTCTGGCGGGTTACTGGGCCCTGCACCAGGGTGTTGAAAAGGTTTCGGGGATCGTAAACCGGAGGGAGTCGAGATTGAGCCTTCTGATGCCTCCTTCTCAAGATCTCATTGGATGCGTTCTGATCCATTGTGAGCCGGAAAGACTGCGCCTGAATCAGCTGCGTCTGGGCGTCGAGAGCCGCCCGCTCTGCAGCCATCCTGATCCCTTCTGCTGCTAGATCTTCCTTGGCTCTCGCTATATCCAGTTTTAACTGTGCCACCTCCGCATCATGCTGGGCTTGATCCGCTGGGACGACCGTAGCGGTTAACAGGGCTGTCATCTTATCTGTAAGATCCATCAGCATCTGAGCCAGCGAGTGTGCAGGGCCCCCTGCCCCAGCAGCGGGGTTTTGAACAGGTTGTGCGCCGGCCATGAAGATCCCAACCCGGCTGGGCGGCTCAAAGGGGTCCGGAATACTGTCGCCATCGGAACAACCCCTGAGCCTGCCATCTTGAAGTTGATATAATGAGTCGGTCTCGTCTGTGGACGACCCGCCATCAGAGCGAGCGGCCGTCTCATCACCAGATCCAGATCCTTCAGAGAGTCCTCCATGGACGCATCCCACGAAAGCACGCTTCAAGGCAGGCAGAGTCCAGGCGGGTCTTGCACGCTGAGCCGTCTCGATGGAGTCGGCGCAGAGGTCCGGCTCAGGGCCCGGCTCGCCAATCTTGCCAATGAAAACATGGATTCCGACGAAGGGGACCCGGTACCCGTACTCGATTGAGCCGGCGTCGGGGCCCCAGCTTGCATCGTCGATGTAGAGCTTGCCGCGACGACTCTTGGTCATCCAGCCCACAGCGTATCCCTTGAGCCCTTCGAAGCTGCCCTTCAAGAACTCAAATCCACCGTGCGCTGGCCCCACGGTGGGCGCCAACTGTCGTGGAATTGTCACGGCAGATGTCCTCGTGCAAGGACTTAGTCGTGGAGCCATCGCCGCTAGGAAGCTTAAAGGGGTTAAACGGGACAAAGGACACGGAGATTATGCTGGTTCGGCCCCTTACGTTGAAGGTAAAAGCCTACGTCCAGTTGAGGTGGTATTGCTAGGGTTTCGATGACTAGGAGCTAAACCGCTCTGCTTGGCTATCGATCTGATCTTACTTGCCCTGAACCGCCGACGGGTCGTCCCTTTATATAGAAAGGTTAACACCCAGCGGCTCTCAGAATCCCGGCCGGCTCATAAACTGTGTCCGGCTCGGACTCTTAACTATTCTTGCCTTACACTACAAGTCATGCCACAACGGCGGTTTACCACTACGGGCCTTAAGCCGGCTCTGGGCCTTAGACCTATTACTAAACCGCCATCCTTAACTTGTCCTTGGGCTTCTGAAACGAAGAGCTGTCGCAATGTAACCCGGCCCATCTACGGAGGGTTACACCAGTAGTTATATCCTCAACAGAACCACAATCAATCACGGGAAATGCACAAGCAACATGATGCAATACATGCATGATATGCAAGATGTGATATGCGATGCATATGCGTGCTCCGAAAAAAAGGATGAACAAGGCATCAACTTGGCAAACCAAGTATGCCACTATAAAGATGAGATGATTTCGGTCGAAATCGATATAAAGATCACCGGAAACGGATGCACGGTTTGCAAATGGCAAGCAAAACAAGGATGACACGATTCTGGGATTAACAGCATGATAGCACTTAGAATACATCAAGTAACTATGCTACAGCACCCCAACATAGCAACAAAGCATATGGAAGTGATCTACAAGCAATGCTTGACAAAAGATGAACACTGAGCTACGGTTAGATCACACAATAACAGGTTCAAACAAGCATGGCAAAAGTGCAAAAGATATCAGCTTCACAGACTTGGTGAAAATACTGAACATGGCTGAAACAGCATCAGGTAGCAATGTTCAGAGCAAGCAATCAACATGCTACAGGAACTTATCATAGCAAAACAAGGCAAGACATGAGTCTACTAAATGCATAGAACGAAAGTCCCTTAATGATCATGAGCCAAAAAGGACCAGAAGATACGATGGCACCCATGTAAACATAGCAAGTATCGTTAACAGGTTTCAGACTTGGCAGAAAACAGAGCATGGCATTAACAGAATTATGAAGGCATCTTTGTGAGCTCGATTCACTCATCACAAAGCGATGCATGACAAAACAAGCATACCTACAGCAAGATGACATGTTCATGAAGCTAACCATGGCAAGAGCAAGTTCATAGCATGTATGGATCAATTACAACAACCTTGGCAAAATTGAATATCGTGTTAACATTCTGTCAGGAACATTTTATAGCAAAAGTAGAGCAAGATTAAGACATGCTAGTGCACTCCATAATTACAAACAAGGGCATGTATGAATAGAGCATAACCATATGTACAAAGTATCCTTACTGAACATACTCAAAAGAAGTATAGATCTCACTGTAGACACATGGATACATGGCATCAAAATAACAGCAGGTAAAGGACTTGGCAAAATCCTAAGTCCCTGAAAACAGAAACATCACGACGCCTAGTTTGCATGCTTGTGCTAGTCACCATATAGATCACACAAATACATGTCATACACCCCTGTAAAGATGGCATAGCATAGATCAAAACACCTGTAGAGCTCATGCCCATAAGATGCACACATCAAATGCAACAAAAATAACAAAACATCAAGTTCTGATAAGTAACAACAGTAAACTCATATAGCACTCTTGCACCAGAGATTTGGGAATCAAGATGAACTCAAACAAGCATGGCACAATGGAACAAAATGAAGAGCATCTCGTGATGAACATTTTGATACATCATGCGCATGAAACGGGACAATATGCAAGGAGATATGATGCAATGAATAGAGGCACATAATATTACAAATCCGGGGACTTGGAGGAATTTTACCTCGCGGATCTGGGGTTGACTATGGCACGGATGCCGGGGGGGCTGGATCTCGCCGGAGATGGAGAGGAGGATGCCGGAGTCCGTCGGAGGAGGCGGCACCGGTCGGCGTGGAGGCGCTGGGCGGCGAGGACGGCGGCGGGGACGGGCGCCGGCGCGACGGACGCGGC
>NC_057811.1:439773634-439783278 GCF_018294505.1 Triticum aestivum | reverse complement strand
AGGCGGCGGTGGTCGGCGGCGGCGGCGGCGAAGTGGGCGCGACTCGCCACGTGTCGGCTCATGCGGGCTGCGGCGGCGGGTTCGTCCGGCACGGGACGGACGCGTCCGGCGGCGGAGAGGGAGCGGGCTAGGGTTTGACTGCGCGTAAAATCCGGGGGAAACACATATTTATAGCTAGAGGGAGCTAGGAGACTCCAAATGGAGTGCGGTTTTTGCCCACACGATCATGATCGAATGACCGAGAGCATGGAGGGTGCTTAGATGGGTTATTGTGCTGTTTGGAGGGGTGTTTGGCTGCAACACACAAAAGGCCTTTGCGGTTACCCGGTTAACCGTTGAAGCGTCAAACGACCTCTAAATGGAACGAAACTTGACAGGTGGTCTACCGGTGGTGTACCAAGGCCATTTGATAAACCTCGGTCCATTCCGAGAACGTTTAACACCCGCTCACGAAAAGAGACAAGAGGGATGCGCCGGTGCATGTGGGAGTGTCGGATTGCAAAACGGACAACGGGGAAAATGCTCGGACGCATGAGACGAACACGTATGCAAATGAGATGCACATGATGACATGATATGCAATGCATGACATGAACAAAATGCAAAACGAAAGACAAAACTCGACCACGAAGGGAATATCATAACACATAGCCGAAAATGGTAAGAGTTGAAGTTACAAATATGGAAAGTTACATCCGGGGTGTTACAGGAGGGTTCTGGGCAGCGTAGGGATCCGACGATTGACGGCAAGTGGGGCGACGAAAGTCGGGCAAGCCCTGGGCGGTGTTCGAGGTAGGTGCGGCGGAGGAGTCGGGGTTCTCTAGTGGAGGTAGAGAGCAGAGGAGGAGTGGTGGAGTGTGGGACGGGAAAGGGGTTCCGATAAGTTTTCTACATGGGACCGGACTGTTCGATCCGACATGGAGGACAGTTCAAACTACCCTATTTCTTCCCTCAATTTGAGGCGGGACTGGGAATACCGGACAGTCCGGACTATCCAGAGCTCATTGGATGATATTTTCAGAGCCCATTAGATGATATTTCCGGACCGAACAAATAGGACGAAAGGGGGAGTCCGTTAGAGATGTCCTAAGTAAATGAAATCTTGCAATTAATTTAGAGAATCGTCTACAAATCTTCGCCTACTTACATGATCCAGATAGTAAAACAGTTGCAGAGGAAAAATCCTGTGCGTAGCTTCGAATTCGTTTCGTAGCATGGAAGAGGAAAAGGGAACCGGCAAGCCGCCAAGCAGCTTGCAGCGCACACGAAACCGCAATCGAAACGCCTAAGCATAGAAGAGTAGCCGACGGATGCAGACCAAGCAGGCAAGCAAAGGTAACGAGGCGGGCACGCCTTCCCTTCCCCGCCTCCGCTACCCTCCAAACTGCCAAGCGAAACTATCCCAACACCCACCTTCCTACAAGGCTACAACCCGTGAAAAAATCCTACAAATCGACGCACCCCGTCCGCAAAAACAACAGATTGGCACAACCTCTCGTCCACACACCCATCCAAATCTCTTCTTCTTCCACTCCTAACAGCACCAGCAAAGCCAAGAAGTACAGCTCCTCCTTCCACTCCTACTTCGCCGTTTCCGGGAGATTCTTGGATTGGTTTTTCGGCAAAGATGGTTTCGCCCGTCGTGATCGCGTCGGCGGGGCTCGGGATGCTGGCGGGCGTGGCGATGGCGAGCCGGGGATCGGGCGACGGGCTGCCGGCGGCGTCCAGGTGGGACGCGCGGCCCCGTTGCTCCACGTGCAGCGGCACCGGCCGGGAGGAGTGCCTCTGCAGCCGTTGGTCCGACGGCGACGTCGGCTGCGGGACGTGCTCTGGGTCCGGCCGCAAGCGCTGCCGCAGCTGCGGAGGCTCTGGCACCGGCCGGCCGCTCCCGGCCCGACTCATCGTCCAGGAGCAGAAGCTACCGACCGCGCCAGGGCGACGCGGAGACTACAACTGATATTCATCGGTTTCCCCGAGGAAATCGTAAGTGTAATTAAGCAGAACATAGCACACCAGTATATGCAACGTGTCCATTCCTGTGTATGTTATACGCTGTATCCTGCACGTACTACTAGTTAAGTACTCCTCTGTAAAGAAATATGAGACTTTTTTAGATGATTACTCCTTGAGACCGTAGACTTGACAGTAATAAGGACAAAAGCAAGCATCAAACAGTTTCAGGGATCCTTTGATTCAAAGCAATCTTGCAGAATTTTTGGACGATTTAAATACTTAGGAACCTTTTTGTGCTATTAGTTTGATTCACATGATTGAAATCCTTCAGAATTTCCGTAAGATTCATTTGTATTCTATATTTGAGAGGAAAATACCCATCCACTCAAACCTCTTCATAAAGCTTCATTGCTTTTCCTATGCTATCAGGCATATCAAACACTCCTTCATCCTACTTCTTGTAGTTCTTCTAACTCTGTAGGATTCAAGAGGGCATGACACTCTAATCTTACATTTTTTTCTATTCATGATTTCTTAAGAATCATGTGAATTAAAGAGGCCCTTAACTATTTTATTTTATGAGAAGTAGTCAAGGGATTAAAGAACATTATGATACTAAATACATGTTACATGTTTTAAAACTTTCATTTTAAGCCAAATCATGTACACGCCACGTGCAACTTGCATTTATAGTTTGGAAAATGTGGATGATTATTGACCCACGATGCATTTTCTATTGAAGTGAATTCTACTTTTTACCCTCTAGTTGTACATTTGTGACACATATTACCCCATTTAGTGGAACTTCCATCGAAATATCAGATTTTAGAGACTTTAAACACGGGTTTACCGTAGTTTTGCATTTTGCGTGTTTATGTTAGATAGGACCGACATGTTACGTCAATGATTCGCAAAAAGTTGTGTAAAGAACGGAGGGCATCATTGGCGATCATGTCCGGACTTCTCTTGCCTATCTGTTGCATTCCTCGTTGTCGTCCAGATATTTTTGGACCCCAAGCGTCACCTCACACCTTGCCTAATGGACACACATCAGAAAACAAGGGTCCAAAGCTTCTAAAAGAGGTGTTCTAGAAGAATTTCCACTCGATGGGGTAATTAGTGTCACAAATGCATA
The DNA here is from genome assembly GCF_018294505.1 of Triticum aestivum. Lineage (NCBI taxonomy): Eukaryota > Viridiplantae > Streptophyta > Magnoliopsida > Poales > Poaceae > Triticum > Triticum aestivum. The sequence continues at coordinate 439,780,190 of NC_057811.1, read as the reverse complement.
TCTAGGGGTAAAATGTGGAATTCACTCTTTCTATCGAGACAAATGCGTTTTCCGTATTTCAATTTATCACGTATATCTTTCATCCCTCAACTAATATTTGGTGTGATTCTATTTTAAACTGCCAATACTAGGTAGCTTTGTGTAATGTCAGTATTCCTTGCTCAAACTCGGTTTTGGCCTTGTATGGCCTTATTTTCGACAATATCATCAATCCTTTTTTGCGGGTGTACAATATCATCAATCCAAGGCAACAATACTCACATATGTCATTGAGAATGACTCTCTCTCTCTCTTTCGGGCCAGCATTACCGCCTGTTGCTCCTTCATGTCCACGATTGTGATCATCACGACTACCATCTTGCAGACAGACATCTCCATTCTTGAGTGACGTTTCATGTGGTCATACAACTTATGATGCTAAGCTGAACTGTGTGGCGTGTGGTTATCTCTAGGCGAGATATATATCCAGAGAAGCATCAAAGTGTGTGTAAGGAGAGAGAAGTGATTGATGGTGGATACTCAAAATACAGGAATAGAAAAAAGGCAGGAATATCTTGTATCTTATAGGATTAGAAAGCTACAGGAATTTCGATGGAGGAGTGTTTGATAGAACATGGAGAAAACATAGGATTTCTAGTACAAGATTTGAGTGCGTGGAATTTTTCATTGAAAATGGAGCAAAAATGATTCCCATGAGAAAATTTCTAACGGTCCAAATCTATCGAATATAATTCCTTTGAATCAAAGTAGTGTGAGTGTAGTGCTTAGCATGACCGACATGGTTTTGCGCAAAGGCTATATCTAGCTTAGTGCGAGACATACACTACACTCGCCTCTAGTGTTCCGAACTTCGCTCGCGGCCCAGTAGCGGTGTTTTTTCTTCCTTTTTTTCTCGGGAGATATTAGTTATCTGCCTCTTGACCTTTTTCTGATTTTCTGTGTTTTTAGGTATATTTATTTGTTTTATCTCATTTTGTTTCTTTTATCCTTTTCTTTGCCATTTTTTGGTCTATCTTCTATTTCTGTTTTTCTTTTATAAAAACATTTTGGGCGGTCGGGGGAGGAAGATTACATGAAATTTAATAAAAAATGCATGAACTGTTTGTAACATTTTTTTAATGTGTGAACATTTGGAAATATTACAGAACATTAGTTCAAAAATATGTGAGTACTTTTTAAGTTTACACGAACATTTTTGAAATGTGTAGATCTTTTTTAAATGTGTGAATATTTCTTCAAAAATATATGTGAATACTTTTTAAAATTTACATTAAGGTATTTCAAAATATGTGAACACTTTTTTTGACTGGGAACAATATGTGAACACTTTTATAAAACTGTAAGTTTTTTTTCAAAACATTGAACACATTCTAAAACTTAGATTTTTTAAAAATGTGTGAACACGTTGAAAAGTTAAACACGTGAATATTTTTTTAGTTATATGAACTATTTTAAATGTTTAACACCTCTTCTAATAACTTGAACATTATTAAAAAAAATACGTTAATACTTTTTTATATTAAAATGAACATTTAAAAAATTTGCGGAGATACTTTTGTAATACAAAACCATAAGCATACACAAGAGCCACAAAGGTATGTTTTACAATTGTCCACAATAAAAGTTTCACTGGGCGTTGTACGCTGTCGTCCTGTGTACTAATCCAGCATCTTAGGGCACGAAGCAATTTTGGCCATTAGATCTGCTGTTTTAGGTGTTCCTGGCCGTTAGATGCCTTTATCAATACTTGCATGGGTTGTATATCATCTTCGGGCCGCTATTCCCATTGAAAAATCGGAACTCTTTTGGTTGATGCAGATTCGTAGGTGGGCAAAAGACGGGAATCATGGGTTGAGAGAACTCGTTGCAAAGATCACTCCAACTCCCCAGGTTACGACAAGTGACGCATATGCAGCGTGCCACTTGTTGTAACCAGGAAGTTATTCCTTCTTTCGTAGATTCGTTTATTCAAAACGTTTTATCTCTCCAACCGTGCGTCCAAATCTCGAACCGCTTTCATCGTTGGTTTTCTCGCGTCGAGATCTTCAAAACTAGATCCCATGTTGATAGGTTTTGACGAACTTTTTTTCCACGAAAAAAATCGGACGAAAAAACCACACCGGAAACATGGGTTTTTTTCCCTTTCTGAAAGAGGCACGCCCGTGCCTCTCACAAAATCACAACCGTGTCTCTCGCAGAAGAAAAACCGTGACACTCGCAAAAGGAAAAAAAAGAAGAAGAGAAAACACGTTTTTTTTTTCGTTTCCGAGGAGGCACGGCCATGACTCTCGCGAAAGCACACCCGTGCCTCTCGCGGAAGCAAAACCGAGACTCTCGTGGAAGAAAAAAAACCCAGAAAACGCGTTTTTTTCGTTACCGAGAGGCACGGCCGTGACTCTCGCGAAAGGAAAAAAACAGAAAACGCGTTTTTTTCGTTTCCGAGAGGCACGGCCGTGACTCTCGTGAAAGTACACCCGTGCCTCTCGCGGAAGCAAAACCGTGACTCTCGCGAAAGGAAAAAAACAGAAAACGCCTTTTGTCATTTCCAAGAGGCACGACCGTGACTCTCGCGAAAGCACAACCGTGCCTATCGCGGAAGGAAAAAACAGAAAACGCGTTTTTTTTCGTTTTCGAGAGGCACGGCCGTGACTCTTGCGAAAGCACAGCCGTGCCTCTCGCGGAAGCAAAACCGTGACTCTCGCGAAAGGAAACAAAAAGCGTTTTTCGCAGGAAAAAAATGACGATTTTTTTACCGAAAAGCTAAGGAAGACCGGTGGAAAATCAAAACGTCAAAAAACCCCCAGAAAAAACCGTTTAAATAGCCGAAAACGCGTGCGGAAAAATAAAAAAATAAAAATCTGGAGGGAGCGCCCAGAGCGCGACACATGGCGAATGGCTGAGAGCGCACCAAGTGGCGCTGATCGTTGCGAGGCTCTCGAAGGAGCGCTCGTTAACTAGTGGCTCCCGCAAAAGACCCGTCAGAGCATCTCCAACAGACGAGCAACCGCCCAGCGCGCTAAAACTTTTTTACAGCGTCGAAATAGTTTTTCTTGCGCGACTCCAATGACCGCTGCAAAAGATGGCGCACGAGAGCAGCTTCAGCAGGCGCGGTAAATATACGGCGCTCGCGCCCAGCACAAACAATATTTCACACTCGAAATAGAACCAAGAAGATCAAACACATAAAAATCAACAATAAATAGTTCAATTTATTACAATTTAAACAAATAGTTTATCTTTCAATACAACAAATAGTTTATCTTCCAATACAACAAATAGTTCAACAATACAATATCACTAGTTTTGTCGGCCATTTCATGCCCAGCACTCCTCGATTATATCCTTTTGAAGATCATCATGCATTTCGGCACGTCGAATGGCATGATAGGAGGCAACAAATTGAGCCACCGTCGCAGCCCTCCTCCTCACTCGCACGGGACGTCCCAAGAGCTCATACTGAGAATAGTCTAAATCTTGCCAACACTCATTCTCGATGATCATATTATGCATGATCACACAAGCGTTCATGATGTACCAAAGGATTTTTTTGATCCTATAATCTAGCCGGTTGTCTTACAATAGCAAACTGGGCTTGCAAAATCCCAAAAGCTCTCTCTACATATTTTCTAGCCGCCGCCTGAGCATTGTGGAAATCAAGATTTTTCTTACCTTCCGGTTTTTTCAACGGCTTCACAAATGTTTGCCACTTTCGATAGATGTCATCCGCAAGATAGTAGCCATAGTTGTATGTACGACCGTTTGCTACAAACTCCACTGGTGTAGTTTCACCATTTGCAATCTTATTCATGAGTGGTGACCGATTAAGAACGTTGATGTCATTCAAAAATCCAGGCATTCAAAAAAATACATGCCAAATCCAAGTCTCCTGATCGGCCACTGCTTCAAGGATTATAGTGGGACTCCTTTTCTTGTCGTGGAATTGTCCATGTCATGCCTTAGGACAGTTCTTTCAACTCCAATGCATGCAATCTACTGAGCCAAGCATACCTGGGAACCCGCGAGCTTTGTTCATCTCCAAAAGTCTTCCGGTGTCTTCAACATTGGGAGCTCTCAAATACTCCGGACGAAACACTTGCACAATTCCGACTGCGAAGCGCTTGACACACTTGATGGCTTGACTCTCACCCATGGCCAAGTGGTGATCAACTTGAACAGCCAGAATACCGTACGCCAACATACGTAAAGCGGCTGTCACCTTTTGAAAAGGTGCTATGCCTGAGTTCTTAGGCGGCATTCCTCCTTTGCTGAAAAAACCGATCATGGCTCGCTAGTTTCTCTGCAATGCGGTTGAACAACTCGATGCTCATCCTAAAATAGCGCCGAAAGTACGACTCGGGGTATGTGGGATTCTCCACAAAATAGTGCCTCGTCAATCTGTTGTCTGCATCGATCTTATCCCTTCAAATTTTCTGACGACCGAAGACGGAACCACCGTGCTTCGGCTTTTTATTGACGTGCATAGCTAGGATCATTGCAAGGTCCTCCTCCTCTTGAATATCAAATTCTTCGTCGGAAGAATCGTAGGACGAACTCATCTACAATATTGAATTTAAACTAGTTTATAAAACTACAAACAACATGCACCAAATTCATCTATAAAAATATGAAGTTGAAGCAATACATACCTTGCAAGCGTTTTGTCAAACACCTTGTGGGCGCCAGGCGACAGTGGGTGGCCGGGCGCTGTTCGTCGGAGGAATGGCGCCCTTGAGGGGCGGTGGCGACGAGAGGGGGTGGAGGAAGCAGTGGCGGCGCGCGGGGATAGGCGGGAGAAGCGCCGACGGGTCGCCGGAGCAAATGGGAAAGGTGTGGGCAGCGGTGTCAGCGCCTGCATCTGGCGGTTGGTGGAAGTCGCGCGCGAGTCGTCGCTGTCCAGCGTGCGAGACCGGGCGCACGAGATAAGCGGCGCGCGATGCCGTTTTCCTCCACACGCTGAACCCATTATACCGCACGCGTGTTTTTTATGCATCTGTTGGAGTGCCGGTTTCGGATGCACGCACAAAAAAAACGTTTTTTCCAGCACGCTGCTGAGATTGCGCGCCTGTTAAAGATGCTCTTAGCATATGGGTGTTGCAGCGTCGCCATCCCCACTACTTTCCTTCCATTTGCCCAGCCACCGCCGCCCCCTCTCCTCCGTCCTACACCACGTATGTCCCCGCTGCTTTCCATCCATCTGCTTAAGCTCACAGCATGTGTATGTCTCTTGTTGCATGCTAGGCATAGCCAAATACATCTTTGTTGTAGGTGACACATTTTTCTCGCTGGCTAAAAGTGAGATATAGACGCACTCTTTATAGACACGCCCATGGTTGCATGGGAGCCCTTACTTACGCCTTTTTAAATGCTAAAAAAAAACTTACGCCTTTTTCAACAAATTGACGGTAAATCGCACAGGAGTCCGGGCTGTCCGACCCATTTAGCGGTCGGGTTGATAGCATGCCACCACTGCAGCGACCCCGACCCTGTAGCAAGCAGGTTTTTAGTATATTTTCCGAGAAAATAATGAATATTTTTTTGAAAATTTTAGAACATATTTTGAAAATCATGAACACTTTTTGAAGAGCAAAAATATTGTCTGAAAATTTGGGAATTTTTTTTAAAATTTTAGAACTCTTTATAAAATTTGGAAACAACTTTCGTTCTTTTGGAAAAAAATAATGATTTTATAAAACTAATGAATATTCTAAAATTTTAATATCTTAAACTTTTTTGAATTTTAGAACATATTTTATGATCTTTGTAATTTTTTTTGAAATTTTGATTTTTTTTAAAAGCTAACATTTTTCAAGCTAGCCGGCTCCAACACTCGCCACGTGACCTGCGGTACTGCTGGGGCTACGCACCGGATCTTCCTCCCCCCATCCTTATCCCCGCCAAAGCATTCCAACCACTCATCTTTTCATCCCGTACGTTTGACCTCATCCTCCCTACATGCTCTTTCCGGGATCTCACCATGGCACTACTAGGAAAAGGCCTACTAGTGGCGCACCAGTTTTGCCTACTAATGGCGCACTACTAGTGCGCCACTAGTACCACGCCACTAGTATTAAATACTAATGGCGCACCACTGGTGCGCCATTAGTATCTGGTATACTAATGGCGCATCACTGGTGCGCCATTAGTATAGGCCACTGGTGCGCCATTAGTATAGGGCACAGTGCGCCATTAGTATTTTTGAATTTTGAAGGCGGGAAAATAGTAGTGGCGCACCGTCTAACCCCCACCGTGCGCCATTGCTATTTTTGAATTTTGAATTTGGATCTGGATCGCGATTTTTTTGCCCATTTTTTGCTCGTTTTTTTTTTTTGCTTTTTTTTCACGAATTTTTTTTTCAAATTTTGTTCTCGTTTTTGGATCTTGTACGTTCTTTTGCCGTGTTCTTTTGCCGGAGAGGAGGGCCGAGGTCACCGGAGAGGAGGAGGAGGAGCAGTTCACCGGAGAGGAGGAGGAGGTCGCCGGCGAGGAGTTCACCGAAGAGGAGGAAGGAGAAACCGTGAGGGGAGGGGAGGAGAGGAGGGAGGAGGAGCTCACCGGA
>NC_057811.1:439770139-439773287 GCF_018294505.1 Triticum aestivum | reverse complement strand
GAGGGGGAGGAGGTCGCCGGAGAGGAGGAGCGGAGTATGGTGGAGGAGAGAAGGGGAGATGGAGTGGAGGAGAGGAGGTGATGGAGTGGAGGAGAGGTGGAGTGGAGGAGAGGACCCGCCCAGCCATATATACGGCATAGTAATGGCGCACCGTGGGCAGGTGCGCCATTACTAACTTTTATTTATTTATTTTGAATTTGGAAGGCGGGAAGATAGTAATGGCGCACCATGGGCAGGTGCGCCATTACTGAGTTTGTTTTTTTTTTGAATTTTTTTGCTTCTTCAGATCTTAAAAGCCCCGTAACTTTTTTCTGTTAGGTTTTTGAGGATTTTGAAAATGTTTAACGGGGTTCCCCAGTTAAATTCGGATGTAACTTTTCGAGTAGATGATTTTTCATATAAAAAACTTTTTATCCGAGTTCGTATGCAAAAATTATGCCCATTTTACAAATTCTCGAGAGATTTGCAAAAAAGTCGAAAATTTATGTTTGTAAATTTTGCTAACAACTAGACCACATATCACATGGGAATCTTATTTTCTTTTATTTTGTTGACATTTCTACCAATTTCTTTTATTTATTTTTAAACTGAAAAGGCGGTCAAGGGGGTGCATTCTGGGGAATGTTTGGGCCAAACTATTAATGGCGCACCGTGGGAGTGGTGCGCCATTACTAGTTCAACTAGTAATGGCACACCACACCCACGGTGCGCCATTAGTAGTTTAAAAAAAAAATTGAAACATATTTACTAATGGCGCACCGTGGGAGTGGTGCGCCATTACTAGTTTAACTAGCACTATCCCTGGTGCGCCATTACTAGTTTTAAAAAATAAAAAAAATTACTAATGGCACACCGTGGATGTGGTGCGCCATTAGTATTTGCACACTAATGGCGCACCAACACATGGTGCGTCATTACTATTTAGTAATGGTGCACCACATGTATAGTGCGCCATTAGTGTCCATATTGGCTATAGCTGTTTTTGTAGTAGTGTGAGGAGCTTCTCCCTCAACTCCGGTCGCTCGGGCTGCCGCCAGATCATCGTCGCGCTCGCAGCATCCCTTTCAATGAAGCAATCGATGTTTGCTGCAACGAAGCTCGACGATGCTACGAGCCATGCAACTTCGCCTGCTTCGGCCACAGCGCTCCCGCTCCATTGCTCCTAATGCATCCACGATTGCTGGAAGCGCAGTTCAGCTGCACAACCCCGGCCACACCCCCTCGTCTGCTGCAGCATCTACTTGTGCTGCGATGTGCTCAGCGTTGGCGATGCCTGGGAGCAATGACAAGGTGTCGACGACAAGGTGATGCTGCAACCGTGGCACCTCACCGCTGGTGGACGGGCGCGAGATGGCTGCATCATCTGCTGATGCTGCGAGGCGCGAACGCGCTCAAGCCAGTGCTACGAGGTCCACGACCGTGCTGACCGGAGTGGAGCGGAGCAGATGTTGTACGACGAACGAAGGGCGGTGAAGGTACGATGATGATGCAACTGCGGGACCTCACCGCCAGTCAGTCGGCGGGCACGGCAGCTTGCTGCAAAGGGATGGTCGCGTCCGCTGATGCTGCAAGGTGCGGGCGCTGAAAGTCGGCTGGGCGGTGCTACGTGATAGAAGCATGAAGGGGCCATGCTGCGGAGGTCGCCGGTGCTAGGACGGTCGTCGGCGTGGGCGATGCTACGAAGGAAAGAGAGCAAAGCAGCATCTCCCGCTGAGTGCGTTGCGTGTTTTTTGTGTTGAATAAATCGTGTGGCTAGCAACGTTCTGATGAAGCCGAATCGAACGACGGCGGAAGTGGATGTAGTTTTAGCTAGCTACATCCGGATGGCGCCTAGCTAGTAGCCGCCCGGTCATCCTTTCCAGATTTCGCGCCACATTTCTGGGGCTGCAGCCCTATGCTTCGTTCGTGTGCAACCTCTGCTCGCGTGGGTGTTTGGTAATCGCGGCATGACTGCTGGTAACGCGCGGTACGTCGATAAAATTATACTGTATATTGCCATCGTCGTCGCCGTCACCTTCGTCACCATAGCTCACACGTATGGACTTTTTATTTACGTGTTGATCGAGTTGGCGCGGGAGTTCGTTGGGCTAACACACACGTTAGACGGAGAGAGCTTGCCGACGCAATAAGTTGAGTAGTTCACAAGTGGATTGCATTCACTGGATAGAGCAATCATTGAGCTGGCTGTGCTGAGTATATATACACGAATCATTTCTATACTCCAATCACATCCGGCGCAATACACTCTCTCTTTCAATTATCTCCTGACTGAGGTTTGCAGCTCATGGAAGACCTTGCCGCTTCGATCATGTCGCTCTCGCACAGCGCCCCGCTCTACCTGTTCTTCGACGTCCCCTCCTGGGAGGAGTGCTGCCTCCACGAAGACATCAGCGGCGGCTTGGAGCTTGCCGCGGCTGGCGCCAAGAGCGTCGGCGATGGCAATGACAGCGCCGAGCCGCGCGCGTGCGCCAGCCAGCTCTTCCGCGGTGGCGCGCAGCTCCCTCTGAAGCTGCCGCCGCGGCTGCAGCATCCGGCTGACTGGTCCGCCGCGTCCTCCGCCGCCACTTCGCCGACCCCGCAGGCGCAACTATGCATGGTGCCGTCGTGGCGCCCGTTCACGAGCAGCACGAGGCACAGGGACTTCGACCCGTTCGCCGCCGCGCTGGACAAGGTACGCCGGGACGGCGCCGCGCCCCTGCCCAGCAGGCCCATGCGCCGCGCGAGGTCGCTCTCGCACTCGCCGCTTCGGGGCGCCCAGGCCACCGCGACGAGCCTAAACATCTCGCGCCTCGCGAAGAAGGCGAGCAGGATGCCATCGCAGAGGAGCACGAGGAGGACGGGCGTCAAGCACCTGCTGTGCTGGGCTGCGACGGCAAGCTCGGCCGCGGTTCCGGCACCTGGGAAGGACGGCGCCGCGTCTTACCGGCGGCCGAGTCTCTTGGTCTGCTTTGGCTTTTAAGCGCGCGAGGTCGTGTCAATCTGAGGCTGCATCCATCCATGCCGACAGACCTGCGAGTTACAACATAAACCAGCTAACTGTCGAAGCTTTTATTCTTTAGCACAAGATACACGAGTGCAGAACCGGGCTTTAGCGCCGGTTTGTAAGATTCTTTAGTGCCGGTTATACAACCGGCACTAAAGAATGAAG